>NC_133372.1:2222139-2253775 GCF_049309525.1 Garra rufa | reverse complement strand
GATCTAGAATTTAGAATTTTACATAATATTCTTTACAAATGTACAAGTTTACATTAAAGAATTTTATGTTTTTGTTTACAAAATTGTAATTTTAGAAACTAGATTTATCCATGTTTGTTTTTGCAATATTTTTTATTTATTTATATATTTTATTGATTTATTTTATTTAAAATTTATGGCAGATGAACGATGATCAAATTTGTAATTATGAGCTTTCAAAAAATTCTAGAATTTAAAATGTAGAATTTTACTTTTATCTTAAAGTTTACAATGAAGACATTTTCATGTTTACAAAATTGTGCAACTTACAAAATTTGAACACGTTTAAAAAAAAAAGCCACTATACAGAATATAACACGCAGTGTGCAGTAATCACTACTGTAGTAGTATCTTATTCCAAACATAGCCTTTTTTTGGTAACACTTTACAATAAGGTTCATTAGTTAACATTAGTTAAAAACATTAGTTAACATGAATTAATAATGAACTGTACTTACACAGCATTTATTAATATTTGGTAATGTTAATTTCAACATTTACTAATACATTATTAAAATCTTGTTAACATTAGTTAATGCAGTGTGAACTAACATGAACAAACAATGAACAACTGTATTTTCGTTAACTAACGTTAATGAAGATTAGTAAATAGGGTAACAAATGTATTGCTCTTGGTTAGTTCATGTTAGTTAGTACATTAACTAATGTTTAATTAATGAACCTTATTGTAAAGTGTTACCCTTTTTCTCAGTCTTTTTCAGTCTGTTTTTTCTTTAGTGGTGTTTGTGTTTGTGTATTCTAATGCTCTGCTCCTCAGTGTGATGAACTCAGCGGTCTAGAACTTCAGATAGAATGGAAATGATGGATATAAAATCTAGAATCTTTGTTTGTTGGTGAGGAAGGAAGAGAGAGAAAAGAAACAGTTTTACTGCCCAGTTTTGAGATATCACTAGATAATATAATCACTAGGTTTTAAATTTATTTTAAACTCTTAATTATAATCTTTCTCCAGTCCTCCTTTCAGTTTTTCTTCAGCATTACAGTTTGTTTGCATAAATTTTCCTCTAATTCTCATGAAGTTATAATGAAAGTTATTTCTCTGTTCACTGAATCTATTTTAGAGTTATCTAAAGCAAACTTTAAAAACCTACCAAACAGCAACCCGTCCTCTTTGTGTCCACAGAGAGCATGCTGAGAACGGCCAGCAGTCCAGACAGCCTTCGCTCGCGGACGCCCATGATCACTCCAGACCTAGAAAGTGGAACCAAACTCTGGCACCTGGTGAAGAACCACGACCACACGGACCAGAGAGAGGGCGACCGCGGCAGCAAGATGGTCTCTGAGATCTACCTGACACGTCTGCTTGCTACCAAGGTGATGAATTGCATACCTGCACTTTGATAGGGATATCAATACTACCTCGAAAAAAATTCAAGCATTATATGCTTGTTTAAAGGAAGTTCAGTTCCAGGACAAACATTTACAGGTAATGTACTCACCGCCTTGTCATCCAAGATGTTCATGTTTTTCTTTCTTCAGTAGTAAAGAAATTGTTTTTTGAGGAAAACATTTGAGGAATGTTCTCCATATAGTGGACTTCTATAATGCCCGCGAGTTTGAACTTTCATAATGCAGTTTAAATGCAGCTTCAAAGGACTCTAAATGATCCCAGCTGAGGAAGAAGGTTCTTATCTAGGGAAACGATCAGTTATTTTCTGAAAAAAAATTACAATTTATATACTTTTTAACCTCAAATGCTTGTCTTGTCAACTCTGTGTGTTCTGGTTCAATACAGTTAGGGTATGTAAAAAAATCTAATTTTTTCCTCCAGCTATAAAAATCGCCCTACATCGCTGTTTTACCTTTTTTTTGTAAAGGGCGTTTGATCTTCTGTGCATGTTCACTTTGTAAACACTGGGTTGGTACTTCTGCAGCGATGTAGGATGATTTCGAAGTTGGAGGAGAAAATAGGAGTTTTTCAACATACCCTAACTGTTTTGAACCAGAATACACAGAGTTGATGCAGAGCTAGACAAGACAAGCATTTGAGGTTACATTTTTTTAGAAAATAACCGGTAATTTTGCTAGATAAGACCCTTTAGAGCCCTTTGAAGCTGCATTTAAACTGCATTTTGGAAGTTCAAACTCATGGGCACCATAGAAGTCCACTATATGGAGAGAAATCCTGAAATGTTTTCCTCAAAAAAAAAAAAAATTTCTTTACGAGTGAAGAAAGAAAGACATAAACATCTTGGATGACAAGGGGGTGAGTGAATTATCTGTACATTTTTGATTTGGAAGTGGACTTCTCCTTTAAGATTTCTTATTTCTCATTATATTATTTTATACATTAAAGCTGCATTTTTGTTCAGTTTTAATATCTTTATTTTTTTTTAGTTTCAGTCATTTTAGTACTTTGACTTTCAAAATTCAGTTAGTTGACAATGCAATATTTATCATTTTCATTTATTTATTTTTAATTTTAGGTGTTTCATCTAATATTTATTAGATTTTTGTTCAGCTTTATTTCAATGAACAAAAAAGAATTTTAATAATAGTTTTATATTTTTAATAAATAAATATGTGTCACTCCGATAGGAGTGTTTAGTAAGAGTGCGGTGAAATCTGTGGCTAATATTCTCCGTCTTGACAAACACACACTGGAACTAATTGCCTCACTTTTGAAGCACATGTCTGATTTTCTTCGCTGATGTCCTCAGACAGTTAGTGTTGACCTTTGTGTGTGAATGACTAGTTGCTCATTAACATTTACCAGTGCTCCCACTCTCATGGAGAACTGTATCTTAATTAGACCAGTGACCTTTGCTTATTGAGCGGTTTGGGAAAAACTAGCTCTTTATCCATCCTGTGCTCCGTCTCCATCAGACACTACACAGATATCTCAGCTCACACCTGCTGCATTTCCCTCAAACTCCATAGCGTTCATGTAAAGAACACATACATCTGAACCTACAGCAGCTCCAATCACCGATTCTTCACTGAACATTTGTGACTCTGGACCACAAAACCCAGTCTTAAGTAGCACAGGTTTATTTGTAGCAATAGCCAACAATACATCGCATGGGTCAAAACTATCGATTTCTTTTTATGCCAAAAATCATTGGGATATTAAGTACAGATCATGTTCCATGAAGATATTTTGTAAATTTCTTACCGTAAATATATAAAAACTTAATTTTTGATTAGTAGTATGCATAGCTAAGAACTTCATTTGGACAACTTTAAAAGGAATTTTCTCAATATTTAGATTTTTTTTTTGCACCCTCAGATTCCAGATTTTCAAAGAGTTGTATTTCGGCCAAATATTTTCCTATCCTAACAAACCACACATCAATGGAAAGATTATTCATCCAGCTTTAATGTAGATAAGAAGAAATTGACCCCTATGACTGGTTTTGTGGTCCAGGGTCACATATTAAAAAAAAAATGTAGCATTGTCACTACATTGGCATCATACACTGCAAAAATCGTTTTTCTTATTTAGTATTTTTGCCTAGTTTTTCAGGACAAATGTGACCCTGGACCACAAAACCAGTCTTAAGTCGCTGGGGTATATTCGTAGCAATAGCCAAAAAAACATTGCATGGGACAAAATTTTTGATTTTTCTTTTATGCCAAAAATCATTAAGAAATTAAGTAAAGTTCATGTTCCATGAAGATTTTTTGTAAAATTCCTACTGTAAACATATCAAAATGTAATTTTTGATTTGTAATATGCATTGTTAAGAACCTAATTTGGACAACTTTAAAGGTGATTTTCTCAGTATTTAGATTTTTTTGCATCCTCAGATTTCTGATTTCAAATAGATGTATCTCAGTCAAATATTGTCCTATCCTAACAAACCATTGAGCTTTCATATGATGTATAAATCTAATTTTTGTCAAATTTAACCTTATGACTGGTTTTGTGGTCCAGGGTCACAAATATCTAAATATTCTTAAATCAAGACACAAGCAAAACCATAGAAGATATTAGTTCTTGCTTACTGAAAAAGTTAGTGAATTTAGGCTAAAAATAAATATCTGCCAATAGGGTCAGAAAAATAAACTTATTTCATACTTTTCTGACACCATTGGCAGTTATTATTCCTCTTTTAAGCATAAACCTGCTTAATTTTGTGTTTGTTTGTTTTTTTGTTTTTAAACGACTATTATATGTAATTTTGCTTCTTAAGTAAGTGTATCCTAATTTAAGTTCGTTTAGATATTTGTACTGGATAACAAGACAAAATACTAAGCAAGAAAATAATGTTTTCCAGTATATTCACAATGTTTTTGCTTGCAACATAAAACTTAGTTAAAGTGAGGAAATTGCAATAATTTTGCCCTTTTCTACCAAGTTTCTTGAAGAAAAAGTTTTGCATCAAGACAGATGTTTTAATTGCATCTGATTTATACTTTAGTAGCATTAGTTGAGTTGGATTAATTTACATGAATTAGTTTAGATTGTCTGTATTTTTCATGTATTAGAATATTTTTTTAAAGATAATGTGCTGTAAATATGTTTTTTTGTTCATCACTATGTATTCTTATACTAGTATAATGATTAAATATTATGCCTCAGTTTATTTACCTAGTGAAACACAGTCTAAAACGTTCTTTGATTCATCCATCTTTCACAGGGTACACTGCAGAAGTTTGTAGACGACCTGTTTGAGACCATCTTCAGTACGGCCCACCGGGGCAGCGCGCTTCCTCTGGCCATCAAATACATGTTCGACTTCTTAGACGAGCAGGCCGACAGACACTTGATATCAGACCCTGATGTCAGACACACGTGGAAGAGCAACTGGTGAGTTCACGTTTCTCGAAATTGAAGAGATACAGCACTTTATCTGTTGGTGTTTGAACATTGTTCCTCTTTGTCTGCAGTCTGCCGTTGAGGTTCTGGGTGAACGTGATCAAGAACCCTCAGTTTGTGTTCGACATTCATAAGAACAGCATTACGGACGCGTGTCTGTCCGTCGTGGCTCAGACCTTCATGGACTCCTGCTCCACATCGGAACACAAGCTGGGCAAAGATTCGCCTTCTAATAAGCTGCTCTACGCTAAAGACATCCCCAACTACAAGAATTGGGTGGAAAGGTACGACACACTGATGTTTTTCATTTAATTTCACGTAATGTTTCTTGCTTTTTTGAAATGGAGAGTTTACACAATTCTTACTATTAACTAGTTGCTTTTTAACATGCATATTATTAAAATATTGTCTGTTTATTAGTACTCATGAAGCATTTATTCTACATGACCATATTCTACATCCCTAACCCTACCCAACCATCTTAACAACTACTTTACTAACTATTAATGAGCAGCAAATGTAATACTTTATTGAAGCAAAAGACATAGTTAATGTTTTTTTAATAGTATAAAATAAAGTCCCAAATGTCACCTGTTGAATCTGCAATGTTGCATGATATATCACATACTTATAATATGTGACCCTGGACCACAAAACCAGTCTTAAGTCGCTGGGGTATATTTGTAGCAATAGCCAAAAATACATTGCATGGGTCAAAATTTTTTATTTTTATTTTATGCCAAAAATCATTAGGAAATTAAGTAAAGATCATGTTCCATGATGATTCTTTGTAAAATTCCTACTGTAAATATATCAAAATGTAATTTTTGATTAGTAATATGCATTGTTAAGAACCTAATTTGGACAACTTTAAAGGTGATTTTCTCAGTATTTAGATTTTTTTGCACCCTCAGATTCCTGATTTTCAAATAGATGTATCTCGGCCAAATATTGTCCTATCCTAACAAACCATACATCAATAGAAAGCTTATTTATTGAATATTCATATGATGTATACATCTCAGTTTTGTAAAATTTAACCTTATGACTGGTTTTGTGGTCCAGGGTCACATATATATATTCACCATGGTTTGTGGATGATTTTGCACTTTTTATCTGAGCAAGTGTCCTAAAAGAACATCATTAGACTAGTTTTGCATCTCTAGCTTCTCTGATTAAAAAAAAGCATTAGTTGAGTTAGTTTGATTCATTTACATAAATTAGTTATTTAGTTCAATATTTGATTGATTGTTTGGTTGTTGACTCAAAAATGTATTGAAAAAGAAATTTTATATTTATTAGAATTAATTTTTGATTAACTGATTTAAAAAAAAAACATTCATGTTTATCACTATGCATTTTATATTGCAACAGTTGTTGAATATTATGAATTCTTTCATTTAATGAGTTAGAAATAGTGTAAAACATTCCTTGATTGTTTTAGCTATATTTTTGCTTTTAGATTTTTTATTTAAATAGTTTGCATATTGACTATCATTAAAATGTGGAAAAATATTTGAATATAGTTGTTTTACACTTCCGTTCTAAAGTTTGGGGTTGGTTCTGGTCACCAAGGCTGTATTTAATTAACTAAAAAAAAAAAACATTAAAACATTAAAAACAGTAATTTTGTGAAATATTACAAGTTTTCTATGTGAATATATGTGACCCTGGTCCACAAAACCAGTCTTAAGTAGCACGGGTATATTTGTAGTAATAGCCAACAATACATTGTATGGGTGAAAATGACCAATTTTTCTTTACATCAAAAATCATTAGGATATTAAGTAAATATCATGTTCCATGAAGATATTTTGTAAATTTCCTACCGTAAATATATCAAAACTTAAAATTTGATTAGTAATATGCATTGCTAAGAACTTAATTTGGACAACTTCAAAGGTGATTTTCTCAGTATTTTGATTGATTTGCACCCTTAGATTCCAAATTTTCAAATAGTTGTATCTCGACCAAATATTGTCCTATCCTAACCGTCCATATATCAATGGAAAGCTTACATATATTTATGTTTGTGTATACCTTATACATTATACATTATAAATTGTAAAAATTGGCCCTTTATGACTAGTTTTGTGGTCCAGGGTCAAATATGTTAAAATGTGATTTATTCCTGTGATCAAAGCTGACATTTTCAGATTCATTACTCCAGTCTTTAGTGTCACATGATCCTTCAGAAATCATTCTAATATGCTGATCTGCTGCTCAAAAACATTTCTGATTAATATCATTGTTGAAAACAGAATATTTTGTGGAAACCATGCTACATTTTATTTTTCAAGGTTCTTCGATGAATAGAAAGTTCTAAAAAACAGCATTTATTTAAAATAGAAATCGTTTGTAACATTACAAATGTCTTTACTGTCACTTTTGATCAGTTTAATACTTTTGAACGGAAGTATACGTTGTTCATAATGCAAAACTACCTCAAACTAAGCTGCAAATGTTTCATTTCAGAAATCAAGTTCATCCAGGAAAAAAGCTGTAAAGTGTAGAATATCAAAACTTTGATCTTCAGTGCTTCAGTGTAAAGAGTGTGTGAGTTAAAGCAGATGTCTGGAGTGACATGTTTGATCTGCTGATGGCTGTTAAAACTGCTAATCGATCACTGTCTCTTGTTTTTTATTTTTTTATTTAACTTTTATTTAACCAGAAAGAGCTCTCTGAGATTAAAAATCTCTTTTACAGGAGTGTCCTGGCCAAAATGTGCAGCAGTACAATCAATAACATCACAGACAAACTTCACACAAACAGTTAAAAGCAGTTGCATATTGTTAGATCAACTTCCATTTCCCGGATAACTGATTTAAAATGATCTAGAGTCAGCAGTTTTTCTAATTTTAATTTAGATTGGAGGAAATTCCAATCAAACGGCGCTGCATACATAAAAGACTTCTTACCTAGCTCAGTTCGGGTAAAAGGAACAGAAAGAGTATAGCAATTTTGCAAACGAAGAAAATATTTCTTGGTAATTTTCTGTTGCATAAAACAACAGAGATAGGAAGGCAACAACCCCAAGATGGCTTTGTAAATAATTAAGT
Organism: Garra rufa; assembly: GCF_049309525.1. Classification (NCBI taxonomy): domain Eukaryota; kingdom Metazoa; phylum Chordata; class Actinopteri; order Cypriniformes; family Cyprinidae; genus Garra; species Garra rufa. Next base: position 2,245,894 of record NC_133372.1, on the reverse strand, counting down.
ACCAGTGCATTTTTCTTCTGGTAGACAGAGAAGGCAACCTACTCTGTGATACAAAATGCAATGATGAGTTGACGATTTACGATCTGATCTGAACCTTAGAGCACCATGATAAACGGCATCTAAGGAAGAAAGAAGATAAGAAGGTGCAAACTGATATACAACATCACCGTAGTCAAGGACCGAGAGAAAAGTAGCAGAGACTAATTTCTTTTTTACATTGAATGAGAAGCAAAACTTGTTCCTGAAATAAAACCCAAGCTTGATTTTCAGTTTATTCTTCAGTTGAGTGATATGAGAGCTAAAAGATAGGGCATCGTCAACTATGATGCCTAGATATTTGTACTCTTTTACTAATTCAATCACTGTATCTTGAAGGGTCTGAAGAGATACTAAATTATTTTCAAGTTTTTTGTTTTTTTTGTGTGTGTGCAGGTATTACTCTGATATCTCGCGGATGCCTGCGATCAGCGATCAGGATATGAGCGCGTATCTGGCCGAACAGTCGCGTCTGCATTTAAGTCAGTTCAACAGTATGAGTGCGCTGCACGAAATCTTCTCCTACATCACCAAATACAAGGACGAGGTAAGAAGCGAATACAGCTCAGGCTTCAAAACACACTCCGTCCGCATTGGCATTGAATTCATTGGGTTTTCTCGTTCTGCGTAGATCCTGTCGGCGCTGGAGAGGGACGAACAGTCCCGCCGCCAGAGACTGAGGTCTAAACTGGAGCAGGTGATCGACACGATGGCTCTTTCGAGCTGATCGGGACTGGACTGGAAATCTCAGTGTGTGTTTGCGCACCAGGACAAAACCACAACGCTGAATGTAGGTGGTGTAGATTTTGCGTTGTTTTTGGATGATTTGTTGAGTGTGGTGGACGTCTTCACACAGCGCGGACAAAGACGCTCTTTCCTGTTTCGAAGAGACAATGAGGACGCTTGGGACCTCTGATGAAGTCATGTGACCGTGTCACGAGCCAGTGATCGCGACGGATCAAGGACACTGCGTGTTTACTATGTTTTATTATTTTGTACAAATGTTGTCGACTCTCCGCTCTCTTTGCCACTTGTGTTTCTGCTGAATTTGCACAGTTTACAGAATCAACGAGCAACTGCCTCCATCTCATGTACACGACGGCCCGTTTCGGGTCAGGAAACGCAACGGCGCGTCTGTTTTAACCTTTACGTCCAGTAGTGTTGACGAAGGTGAATTTGACATTACACAAATGACAAAAAGAAGGAAAAAATAACAAAAAATATGAATAAAAAATCTTGTCCTGTGCCATGTTTTATTTGAATGTTGTTTAATGCTAAAAAAAAAAAGGTTTGTGAAGTAGGAATGTGCTCTGATTGTTTTACAATTGAAAAAAATGACGACAGGAGAAATATTTTATGGTTTTTAAATTTTGACTGAACTGTTTCTTTAATTACTCATTCGTCAGATGCTACTCTTAATTTTAAATGGCAAAGCAACCCGCTCCAGATCATTAAACTCGTTCTTTCAGCAGGTTCATCTTCTGAACAAATCACTGCGTTTAGTGAGACTGAGCTGAAAGAGATGAGTGAAAAGGAGGCAGAGGGAATTGTTTGAGATCCATGAGTCAGTGTTTCTGCGGCGTGTCGATACGGAGGGAGGAGACGCTCGTTCATCAGGCCTTCAGCCTCCGTGATCAGAAAAGAGAAACGCTCTTTAGTTTTTAATGAGATGGACCTGATTGATTTAGACTGATCAATCGCTCTGCTTTCAATGAACACTTTAAGAGGAGACGTCTCGTTTGTCAAACCGTTTCTGTTTTCGTGCGTTTGTTTCCTCTTGAATCTGAGATTCATCATTTATGAGTGAAGTTTTAGTGCTTTATAAAGTGGTATGAGCAGGTACGAAATATAAAATAGACAGAGGAAAAGAAATCTTTCTAGTTTCTCTATTTTTTTTTTAATCGATCTTCCATGTTCTCAATGAGTCTCTTCCGAAGTTTTTGGCCAGTTTCTCATATCAGATTCAATATAAAGAGCCTGTGAGATCAACGTGTCTTAATACCTTGCTATTTTTCTTCAATAATATAACATTAAAATGGCTAAATAAAAGCTATTAGCTGTTTAAGAATTCCGTCCCAATCTCTCTTTTTACTTTAAAATACTGTATGCCAGTATTTGTCAAGGAAAACGAAACTAATTAGACCATTTCATGGGGTCTTTAAGGCTTATTGACCAAAATATCAAATTAAAGGCCTGTTTATACTAAGAATGATAACTATATGTGGCCCTGGACCACAAAACCAGTCTTAAGTAGCATGGGTATATTTGTAGCAATGATCAATTTTCTTTAATGCCAAAAATCATTAGGATATCAAGTAAAGATCATGTTCCATGAAGATATTTTGTAAATTTCCTCCCGTAAATATATCAAAACTTAATTTTGGATTAGTAATATGCATTGCTAAGACAACTTTGGACAACTTTAAAGGTGATTTTCTCAGTATTTAATTTTAGTTTAGTAGTCCAGTTTTTCAGTAGTTGTATCTCGGCCAAATATTGTCCTATCCTAACAAACCAGACATCAATGGAAAGCTTATCTATTCAGCTTTCGGTAATGTATACATTTCAATTTCAGAAAATTGACCCTTATGACTGGTTTTGTGGTCCAGAGTCGCATATTAGCATCCACACCTAAGGATATTATTATTGCATATTCTAAATGTGAACTTGTGGTATATTTTGTAAATAAAAATAGCAGTGCACACAAATAGGAAGATTTTAATTGACTGTCAATGTTTTTATTGATTTGAAAGTGATTTCAGTGATGTATTTCCTTATAATGTGGACTGAAAAATGAGTTACAGTTATCATTCTTGGTGTGATCAAGCTTTGAAACCAGTTTAATGGTTGTATTGTAACTAAAATAAACAGCTCTGCTCTGATAGCGATGTCAAAGGCAAGTAATTAGGTGAAACCATCCTCAGTGAGATCATTCATTGTTACCCAGAGACAAGTGAAGTTAATTTTTTGTTGGTTTGTTTTGACACATATTACAATCTGATCTACATAATCTTCATGCAATAACCTTGTGCTGTCCGAGTGTTGGTGCACATGTCTACACTTTGCACAGTCAATCCTGTATCGGTTGATTTAGACTGACGGAGGTCGTGTTGGTGTTTTTGGTCAGTGTGGATGCAGCTAGCGGGCCGCTGACCTTCTAATTGATCTGGTTTGACGTCACATGCTTTAAAATGAGTTCCAAACATCTCAGGATCTTCCTTCCGTTCTTGAGTTTGTCTCTCGACCAGAAAACTGCTGTGAAAACTGTCAGTTTGCTGGACTCACTGGTGATGTTCTGGACGTTTGGGTTGCGGTTCTTCCCAGGGACTTTCAATGTTTACACCCTTCAAGTCGCATGTAAAAAGAGAAAAAGAAAAAGATTTCACATTGTGTTTTAATTTATTTATATTTTGATCCTGTTGTTGTGTTTCTTAGATTGAAATGTGTCTAAACCGGTGCTTTTGGAGTGTTCTCTGCTCTCCTTTCATATGTTCCCAGTAATGGCTTCTACAACTTTGAACTGAATCTGCTCTTTAACTCAAGATCTCTATGAAGGTCCACGTTGATAACACGCAATAATCCTGCGGCACAGATGCTGAAGCTCTCATGTCTAACCTCATCTCTTTTTATTTTTTATTTTGCTTTGTTTCTTTCCAGTAATTTCTGAAAATAATAATGAAGTATCTGTCCTTCAGACCAGAAAAAAAGATGCAGAGATTAAGCAAGTTTGTGTTGTGTTGATACTGAAATAACAAGACATTTGAACAATTATGATTCAGGACTCAGACTGTCACTGGTATCTATTCATGTGTAAATATGTTTTTTTTTTTTTGCAGATTTACTACTTGTAAATAAAGCATCAAGGAGAAATTAAACATGTTTTTGCTAAAACCTCTCGTGATTTTCATTCTTTTTTTTGAAATATCTAGAAGCACAGCAGAAATCCTGCACAATCTGAAATATTGGCTCACAATGGTGTCATTGACTAAAATAAAACCATATCGTTGATAGTAATCAAAGTTTCTTGTTGTTGTTTGTTTGTTTTCTGGTAATGTGTGACACTTCCGGTTTAGAAGTAAAATAACAAGAAGAACATAACGAAGTGCAGTAAACTGTAAAACTGTGTGCACTACAAACTATTGTGTTCATAATTAAGATAATACAGAAAAAAAAATGGATAGACACACCAGTTTGCAATATCAAGCTTTAAAACGAGCTGTTTTGCACGGCTAAAAATAGCTGGACACGGATGAGACCTGAAGCCAGACACATTAAATTTACACACTGCAAAAAATGCAGTGACCAAATCCTGACTGATAGCAACCCATTCTTTCATAATCACTTCTTGGAGTTTGTCAGAATTTGTGGGTTTTTGTTTGTCCACCCGCCTCTTGAGGATTGACCACAAGTTCTCAATGGGATTAAGATCTGGGGAGTTTCCAGGCCATGGACCCAAAATTTCAACGTTTTGGTCCCCGAGCCACTTAGTTATCACTTTTGCCTTATGGCACGGTGCTCCATCGTGCTGGAAAATGCATTGTTCTTCACCAAACTGTTGTTGGATTGTTGGAAGAAGTTGCTGTTGGAGGGTGTTTTGGTACCATTCTTTATTCATGACTGTGTTTTTGGGCAAAATTGTGAGTGAGCCCACTCCCTTGGATGAGAAGCAACCCCACACATGAATGGTCTCAGGATGCTTTACTGTTGGCATGACACAGGACTGATGGTAGCGCTCACCTTTTCTTCTCCGGACAAGCCTTTTTCCAGATGCCCCAAACAATCGGAAAGAGGCTTCATCGGAAAATATGACTTTGCCCCAGTCCTCAGCAGTCCATTCGCCATACTTTTTGCAGAAGATCAATCTGTCCCTGATGTTTTTTTTTTTGGAGAGAAGTGGCTTCTTTGCTGCCCTTCTTGACACCAGGCCATCTTCCAAAAGTCTTGTCCTCACTGTGTGTTCAGATGCGCTCACACCTGCCTGCTGCCATTCCTGAGCAAGCTCTGCACTGGTGGCACTCCGATCCCGCAGCTGAATCCTCTTTAGGAGACCATCCTGGCGCTTGCTGGACTTTCTTGGACGCCCTGAAGCCTTCTAAACAAGAATTGAACCTCTTTCCTTGAAGTTCTTGATGATCCTATAAATTGTTGATTTAGGTGCAATCTTAGTAGCCACAATATCCTTGCCTGTGAAGCCATTTTTATGCAACACAATGATGGCTGCACGCGTTTCTTTGCAGGTCACCATGGTTAACAATGGAAGAACAATGATTTCAAGCATCAACCTCCTTTTAACATGTCAAGTCTGCCATTCTAACCCAACCAGCCTGATATAATGATTTCCAGCCTTGTGCTCGACAACATTCTCACCTGAGTTAACAAGACGATTACTGAAATGATCTCAGCAGGTCCTTTAATGACAGCAATGAAATGCAGTGGAAAGTTTTTTTCGGGATTAAGTTAATTTTCATGGCAAAGAAGGACTATGCAATTCATCTGATCACTCTTCATAACATTCTGGAGTATATGCAAATTGCTATTATAAAAACTTAAGCAGCAACTTTTCCAATTTCCAATATTTATGTAATTCTCAAAACTTTTGGCCATGACTGTAGATTAATATCTTCGAGAGCTGGTTATGTAGTCCAAATAGGCCGCGTTTCAGTCACTATTTCATATTTACCCCGTTGTCTGACAAAAGAAACCGTAAAATATATCAATATATCTATGAAATATATCAATAAAAACAGTTATATTGAATTTGGCTGCGTTAAATAGCAGTATGTGAGCACAGAGACGCAAGACAATACGACGTACTGATGTCATGAATATGCTAATGAGCGTCATTTAGCGACATTTGGCGACTTTTCGAGCGGGGTTAAGCTACTTTCCATTGAAAAAAGTTGGCAACTCTGGGTCAAAGTTTAAATCATAAGCACTTGGCGCACAATTCAAACTAGCAAGGAGTAAAAGCTTGGAAGTGAGTTGGTTAGAGGCGAAAAGTCCCTTTATGAAGTTCATTCATTACAGGACTTTCAAAATGATCGGATTGTTGTTGTTTTTCACATTATAGAACAGTTCTCGGACATCGGTTTTTCTCTCGATTCCGTGTTTGATCAGTCAAAACATTAAAACGGTTACTCACGTGAACGAGCACCGATTTGCCTCAGATTTTGGCCTTTTGTCAGTGGTGATCTCTGTTAACTTTATTAACAAAAAAATCTAGGCTAAAATCGTGCAGTGTTTGGCGTTGAAGCCTGCTAAATGTCAATCACGCGAACGAGCCCCGATCTAACGACTTAAATGTGGGTCTGTTATAGACGTTTTTAATTGGAATATAGCCCAGCAGTTCCAGTTAAGATTATGCAAAAAGCGTCTGGATGTTCTTCAATATAATATGTGTTGGTGGTGAAAATCAGAGGTTTGGAACAACATGATGGTGAGTAAATGCAATGTATTTTTAGATGAACTATTCTTAAAAGGCTGCAAAGTTCTTAATATTGTGCTAGAAAGTTTTGAAATAAACACAAAGCTTCCTAATTAGCAGGCGCCAGTGGCAGTGTTATTTTTTTTTTCAGTCTTTTTCCATGTATTAAAATTCAGCTAGCTTTTAGATGTGATTATTTCTGGCCCTGTGTGGGTGTAAGTGTGAAAAGCACATTAGAACTAAGTTCTGTTAATTACAGAATTGCAGGTTTTCTGCCCGTCACCTCCAGCTCCAGCGGGACGCAGAACACGTCCCGCCCGTCTCCGCTGCTCAGGTGAGGAGATCTCACAGGTGAGTGTGTGTCTGATGGAAACAGACCCAGGGAGCTCCAAGTCATGTGCCAGGCGGCTCTGTGGGGTTCAGTAGCACCTGTTCTCCCTCACCTTGAGCCTGAAGAGAGCGATTCAGCTCTGGAAGACTTCCCTCGGAGTCACCGTTCACTTTAGGGCCAGTGGAGCTTGGCATCAGTTACGTCAACATGCAGTTTTTATTATTTTTTTTAAATAATCTGTTTTTATATTTAATTCAAATGGCAATGTTTGATTGGATTTTGTTTTGCATTCTAGCACGCTTCCAAACTGAGCTGCATGTGAGGTTCAGGTGGTGAAGCCGCTCTGATCTGGACTCACAGAGGTATAAATGTGGCATCACCCTGATTTACATGCTCCATGCAGCCTGATCCCGCCTGGAAAAAGAGAGCGCCACAGTCAGGCCGTATGTTCTTTGATTTTTCCGGTGTGTTAATCACGACCTCACGTCTCTGGCTTAAGAAGCGGCTCATGGTGATGCAGCCAGAGACCCTCACGCTCACTGACTGAAATACTAGCATACTACTAATTGTATAATACACTCTATATACTGCTTAAAATTTTTTTTTTTTTTTTTTAACTGTGAATTATGCATCACAATTAAGTGCTATGCAAAAGTTGGGCTGTGCAATTAATCAAAATTCAGTTTCGATTTCGGCTTCAAACGATTATGAAAACAATAATCGAGATAAAACGAATATTGCTCATGATTCTGCCCCCTTTTGTGCACTTTTGCTATTCTATAAAGCCCAATTTCACATGCAAATCAGTAAAATCATGTAACGTGACTTGCATAAAATAGAACGTGCTTGATTTATTAATGTTTATTTGATATCATTTATTTGAGATAATTTGCGCTGTTCTGTGTATGCGTTCAGAGACGGAACAGAATATGGTCAAACACATGCAAATATATGTCAAAATTATTCATGTAAACCTTCATCAGTTATGTCTGAAATTTATGTAGACAGTTGAGAATGAAAATACATGCGTCACAGTATATTGGATCCGTGCAGGTCTTAAAGCGGCCACAAGTAATATTCCTTCTGCCATCTCTGTGCTTAATGTTAATCAAACAACAAAAAACAAAGACAAAATCACTCACTGCTCTTAATGCTCCTTTTGTAGTTTTTATTAGAAACAAAGCATGTTTAATTCTTACAGTGAAGGCTATGCTGTTTTATTATTAATTTTCCCCCAAAAAACAAAACTGTTTTATTGGTATCTTTTTTTTATTGTATTGTCATCTTTAAATGAACTAAATTTAAATAATTTAATTGACCATAATAATCGCGATTATGATTTTTGCCATAATCGAGCAGCCCTAGTGTCAAGCATCAAGTTGGTAATATTAATGGTAGTTAATATTTAACTTTTTGTTCATAAAAGTGCTTTAATTTTGGTTTTCTGATAAAATAGTGTAGAAAAAATGTTTATAGGTTAAACTAACATAGTTACATGAATTATTGTCTTAAATGCTTTAAATAGTACAAGAAATGTCTTTAATAACATTTTAAGAGGTCTTAAATTTGAGGACAGAAAGACAAGAATCGTGATGTAACTTAATGTGCTTATTAAACTTCAAAAGTCAAGTCAAGTCAAGTCACCTTTATTTATATAGCGCCTTTTACAATACAGATTGTGTCAAAGCAACTGCACAGTATTTAAACAGCACAATAGTGTGTAAGTAACGCATTATTGTAACAATCAATTTTCAGTTAAAAGCAGTTCATCAATGAATTCAGTGATATCATCGTCAGTTCAGTTCAAATAGTGTACGATATCGCTGGAAAGTGTCCCCAACTAAGCAAGCCAGAGGCGACAGCGGCAAGGAACCAAAACTCCACAGGTGACAGAGATGGAGAAAAAAACCTTGGGAGAAACCAGGCTCAGTCGGGGGACCAGTTCTCCTCTGGCCAGACCAAACAACAGTTTGTACCAATGTCTGATTGTAGAGAACTCATCAGGATCCTGTGGTGTAGTGCCGATGGCCGTCAAGGTTGGCGAGGTCTTTATTGGTGATCCGCCTTGGAGCTCATCTGGTTGACATCCACGGCTATTGAAGTCATCTCTAGGTGGTGATCCATATTCTAAGCTGGGTACGGACTGGATCCGGGGGACTGGAGTGACCATCTGATCCGGATACAGGCTGGATCTGGTGGCTACGGTGACCTCGGAATAAGAATGAAACAGACTAATATTAGCGTAGATGCCATTCTTTTTACGATGCAACGAGTGCATCAGGTGTTATGGGAGGTGTTTCCGGTTCCGGTTGACCTAATTAATGCAGCCTAACAATCCTTTAACGGATTTGAATTATAGAAATGTGTTAATGATTTTATGTGTAAGCCAGGTTAAAGAGATGTGTCTTTAATCTAGATTTAAACTGACAGAGTGTGTCTGCCTCCCGAACAGTGTTAGGTAGATTGTTCCAGAGTTTAGGCGCTAGATAAGAAAATGATCTGCCGCCGGCAGTTGATTTTGATATTCTAGGTATTATCAAATTGCCAGAATTTTGAGAACGCAGCGGACGTGAAGGACTATAATACGATAGGAGCTCGTTCAAGTACTGAGGAGCTAAACCATTGAGGGCTTTATAAGTAATTAGCAAGATTTTAAAATCTATACGATGTTTAATAGGGAGCCAATGCAGTGTTGACAGAACCGGGCTAATATGGTCATACTTTCTGGTTCTAGTAAGAACTCTAGCTGCTGCATTTTGGACCAGCTGGAGTTTGTTTATTAAGCGTGCAGAACAACCACCCAATAAAGCATTACAATAATCTATCCTTGAGGTCATGAACGCATGAATTAATGTTTCAGCATTTGACATTGATAGCATAGGTCGTAATTTCGATATATTTTTAAGATGGAAAAATGCGGTTTTGCAGAGTTTTTTGACTTAATTAAATAAATCTGAGCTGCACTTTGTAACGGCAAAACGCAACACGGGTGTTTTTTTTTTTTTTACTAATGTGTCTCTGAAGGACAAAAACTGTCTTCAGAAAAGTTTCTATGGTATTTTTATATCATCTTACCAATAATGGCTGATAAAATAGCTTAATTTGCAGATTAAACTTCAGAATTATGATTTCATTAAGTAAATATGAGCTGCACGTTTCAAAGTCAAAATGCGACGCAGGTGCTTTTTACAAATGTGTCTCTGAAGGGTAAAATCTGTCTTCAGTAAAGTTTTGATAGCATTTTCATTTAATCTAACCTATAATGCCTGATGAATTAGTGTTTGTGAACAGCACTGCATTGTGTACAGCTGTTATCTGTGAAACTGCTATATTTCTGGCGTTCCAAAAGCGCCACCTACTGGCAAAAAAGATTTGCATTTTTAAAAAGCTTCTCTGCTGGTTTTGAGAACAACGTGAAATTCAACCCATATTTCCACACTGCAAACACGCAGCTGTAAATGTGAACCAGTAAATCAATAAGAATCTAATATGCCTTTTAAAAAATCTAAACAATTAAGGCAGTAAGCAATTAATATTTTTTAAATGAATATAATTTCAATCAAAATTAATGGTCACCATTTCAAAAGTGTGTTAAAATTGATGTTTTCCACAATTCTGGTCCTTATTTAAACATGAATGTGGCTTTTTTCCTCAAATGTCTTTCTTATAATAGATGCAAATCTAAAAACTCTTCTGGTGTTCCAACAATTTCTTTAACTATAATATAAAAATGAAAAGCAAATGCATAAAATACTACATACTAAAAGCATTCATACTAAACGGAAATGCAAAGAACATTTGCAAACATTTGGTATCAAAGTAACAAATTTAAAAAGTGTAAAACTATCTTAACCTTGATTAAAACTATTGTTTTATGGTAAGTTTTGTCCGGCACCAACTTAGTGCACTCAAACAGCCAAACAAAATGCTTGGGAGTGCGTTTTGCTGCTCTCTTAGAGTCACTGAAGACAGATTCAGAGAAGAGCTGGTGGCCAAACTGGGGTGTATCATGAATAATTCTGCTCATCCTCTCCGCAGCACTTTGTCTTAGAGCTGCTTTAGCCACCGGCATCTTCCAGCACAATGTTTTAAGAGGTGCTGCCGGGAATCTTCGCTGCCTGCTGGAATGTCTTCTCTTCCTTCTACCACTGAGTTTGCCTGCGTGTGACGGCTGGCTGATACCCGAGCCAAGAGGAATGACATTGCACAAGGACACATCATCTTATTCATGGGCCCTGAAGCATTATCATGCATATTACACACTCTTTCTGACTAACTGTGCTGTGTGCGTGTGTACTACAGCGGTTCATGCTTAGTTTGGTGGTGGTATTACTAAATAGTCACTTAACAATCTGTCAGTGTTAAAATCGAGTAGCCTAATTTGGCCTTAAGTACACTGAAATTAATTAGTGTTCATCCATGACACAATCGCAGATTTATATTCAAAACATTTAAGAAATATTTTTCAATGCAGAGCTCAAAAATTATTTTTTAATTAAATTTGAATGCAAGTCTGTGATGCTCTGAGAGGAAAAGAATGTCTTTGGCTCATATGAAGGCAGCATGCGTTGGATTTTTCCACATTTTCTGCTCTTGTTTTCTCTCTGCCTTTTCCTTTCCCTCACTTCGACAGCTATCTTACGATGTCGTTTCCTTTTCCTCCAATCAGGTCAAGCCCCAGAGGAGCAGCGTGTCTTTCTGATGGTAGCAGTCAAGCATCTCATCCGCACTGAAGGATGGAGGGAGTAGGATGGATTAACAGGAACCACAGTCGTCAGCACAAGTAAAACAGACATGCACCTGCAAAAGTGGAAGATATTGGCCAATTCTGATGGTTTTGTTTTAGATTTTATACATTTAAATGCAGTAAGTTGAAGTGCACCATAATGGGTCGAATTAAATGTGAAAATAAAACAACCACAAGTTAACTAGAAACCAGAAATCAAACACTTGTGCAAACAAATGCCCTGCCTTTGTAGGATTTCTTTTGGTTATTTCACCTTAGTACAATAGACACTTTCTAACACAGCTTACCATGTTTAAATTTATTCTGCAGAGTCTCCTTCAAACTAGTGCATGAACGTAACAACTGAAACCATACAGTAAATAATTTCAGCCATTTTACACTTAAACGATATGCTCTTCCTTCAAAACTTTGCAGTTTAAATGGCCAAATTGATTGGCAGGCTGCAAGTATTTCCAATTGGCTAAAAAATAAAGGGTTGGCCCCTGTACTATTGAGCTGTTTACTGCATTCACACAGACATGTATGATTTCTCAGGGGACTTTTTTTGTGATTTCTTTCAAAAAACAAGGCCACAAAATATTAGTCCGGTTCTTACGTCAGGTCACACACTGACTGGCATCTATCCACCTTAATCCTACACCCCATGACGCTTTGCACGAATTATGGGTGTAACTTTCGTTAAGCAGTAAACAATCAGTGAAAGGCTCGCTCTATGAACGCAATAATCCATTTTTTTTTAAACTGGGTACAATGAGATGGCATTATTCTACTTACCTTTCAACCATTGAATATTAAAATGACATTTAAAAGTGTAAAAGCATAAACAAGGTACTTTTAACAGATCAGGAATAACCCCAAAAGCGTGATTCTTTCAACAGCAGTAGTAGTACATATCTGTATTATAACATACATTGCATTAATCAAAAATGTTCATTAAGTAATTTCTGTAATTTTGACAGATAACACATTGTATTTACCTGTGAAAGAGACGTAAGGATTTGAGGAGAAAAACAAGACATTCTTTGTGCATTCTAGAGTATTATTAATGGGATATATCACGTTAAATCGGGAGAACAAACCACAAACGCTCAGTATATATTGTCCTTTTTCATACTATTACAGCGCAATGCAAAGGGAAAAAAGAAAATTATCATGAGGAAAAGAATGCAGCGATTGAAAAACCGCTCATGCCATAGATTTTCTTGTTATCATCACGTTGAAATACCAAGCGTTACATTGTTTTCAAGGAAAATTGACAGTTCATTCAGTCAAACAGATGGGTAAGCAAATTATGTTAAATTGTAGGTCAGCCTTATGATTTGAATTTATTCATTTTGGTCTTTTTAAATGGAAGTTCTCCAAACCGGAAATGCCACTCATATTTCAAAACACAGTAGGCTCGTCAGGAATAAAGTGGATAAGCTCTAATGCAAAGGAATGTCGATGGCATTTTAATCTTTAATAGTGCTGTAATTGTAAGGGATGAAGAGATGACTTGTGGATCCTAGGTAATCCTAATATGAAAATCAGCACAAGTCTTGAGCAATATCTGAAATTTGTCCATTAGCACAAGCATCTTGTTGGCTCTTGTGGTTTCTCAGCCTCCAGCATCAGGAGGTGTGCTGCTGTCCAGGGTGCTGAAAGTCTTTCCACCAACCCAAACCCACTCTGTCTCTAGGCATCAAACTAATCTCTGTGGACTCTGGAAAAGCATATTCATCTATCAGAAGTTATCTGTAGTACTGTAAATTGATGCCAAGAATCATCAACACCAACTTAGTGGTATTCTTATTAGTCTCTGAGTGCAAGGTCTTGTTATCTGGCATCATTTGATTACTGCTTAATGCTATAGTTCTTACTCAAGAGCACTCATTACATTAACCTCGTACCTTGTAAATATGACTATTTCTAGGTGGTCTGGTGCACTTTGACTCCTCGAAGTTGCGTAAGGTTAGCCAATTGGATATAAACCATTATTTTAAACCATAATTTTTGTGAACCATTATTTTGGTTTGTGAGCTGGAGGGTCTAGATGGGCTCAGGTGCTGGATGGCATAATCAAACAGTATTCTCATGGTCCCAGGCAGACCTTGCAGGCAACTCCCCAACTCCAGTCAAATACAGTGAGTGGCAGCAAACAATTCAGCTGTGCATTTCTATTGCAGTTAGTTTCCCCCTGTTCAGCCGAGGGTGACTAACTGATGAGGACAATTTGTGTCCAATGAATCAGCAACATTCTCACCACATTGGTATTCTGCAGAGGTAGAAGAGTCTGTTGAATTAAAATTTATTCTGGGCTAAATTAACAGTCTTCATAGGTCATCTGACTTAAGTAGTTGCAAAGGTGGTTGCCATTATTTAGAGAACGAGCACCTTTAAAGTGAGAGTTCACCCGGGAATTAAAATTGTCTTTTGCTCGTAGTTACGTTGCAGAACATTTAATATCAATAATGACATGCGTGTAGCTTTAAAAGACTAAAGAAAATGGCATATAAATTGCATTGGCTTATTTTTGTGATGCTGTAATGGTGCTTTTTTGATTGACAGCCCCAGTCCTTATTAATGAGTAATATAACCTCTTGTGTTCCACAGAAGAAAGAATATCATACAAGTTTGGAATCACATGAGGGTGAGTATGATCATTTTTATTCAACCTCATCCCTCCATAATGGTATTTTAGTGTTTTCCTCCATAACATCCCTATATTGTCCTCTCCTGAGCTGCTCAGCCTCTCAAGGCTGGACTTGCCAGAATCCAGGGCTGGGGAGCAGGCAGATTTCTACACCAATATCAATTGGCCATTCTCATTGGAAGGGTTACACTCATACACACTGCCAGAACTCGGCGAGTGATTCCCTGGATGAAGATTGCATGGAGAGAGCCAGAGGAGAGCAGCAGGTCTTATTGTGTTCTCCTGATCACCTGTGTTCACCTGACCCGGTGTTGGCCATATTCCTTCCATTCTCCTGAACCTCATCTACCTTGTCAAGCATTAAATCTTAAACTCTTCAACTCAAGAGACCTGTTCCAAAAACTAGTAAGCAGCATTTTAATAAATTAATGAGTCTGGTCCAAAAAGTAGCAAGCATTAAGATGGCTACAAAGTTTGGAAAACCCACTTTGGGAAAAAAAAAAAAGCCATTTGTGACCCTGGACCACAAAACCAGTCTGAAGTAGCACAGGCATATATGTAGCAATAGGCAAACGTATATTGTATGGGTCAAAATTATTAATTTTTTTTTTCTTTTATGCCAAAAATCATTAGGAAAAGTAAAGATCATGTTCCATGAAGATATTTAGTAAATTTCTTACCGTAAATATATCAAAACCTAATTTTTGATTAGTAATATGCAGATTCCAAATTTTCAAATAGTTGTTCTGCCAAATATTGTTCTGTCCTAACAAACCATAGATCAATGGAAAGCTTTCAGAATATGTAAAAAAAAAAAAAAAAAAAAAAAAAACTTTATGACTGGATTTGTGGTCCAGGGTTACATTTTGTGGTAAAACTGTTAGATATTCAATGTATGACTGAAAATAGTTTGACTGACAAAGTACATTGAAGTCAATTGTGAGTTTTTTTTTTTTTAGGACTTTCTGTTTGTGGATTGCCATGTCAGTGACTAAGGAGGTTCCATGACAGTCACGATGTTGCCCTAAAAGGTAGCTCCCTATGTAGGCAGTAAACAGCAAGACAGGTCACCAGGGTTTGGAACAGAGCCATTGTTGAGCTGTTTCAAAATGACCTGCAGATAAGCTCACTACACACTTGGCAATGTTACAGATGAGAAACAAGCTCTGTGTGTTTAATTAATTATGAGAGGGCAGATGGGCAAAGAACCACATATCTGACTGAGACCGAAGACCTGATAAGACCAGATCTGCTTTAATATCTCGTGTACCTTATTCTAGTTTAACATAAGCGCGTTCTTTCAACGCAGTGTGCTCATTTTTACTTTCTCCTTCTAGTGTGAGAAATAAATAGTATGAAGTATCTAGTGTGCGGTATTGAGTATGTCGATTCCTCACGCAGTCCCTGTATCTCTTGTTTTCCTCAGGCCATGTGTCTTATTAATGACGGGGGCGGAAAGAAGCCACACTTTTCATTAACCTTCAGGATTCATAATTCACAAGCTCATGTTCTTCCTGCCTTCGTTTAATGTTCTTCTCTGCCAGCCGTCACAGATACTGATGACTTCCTGTAACTGTTGTTTCTTAAAGTAGCCAGTCAGTGTTTACTTGATGTTTTTCTCCTGCAGCTCCAGTGTGATTATTCACACGTGTTTATAACTTGAAGTTTTGTCGTCCTGTCATGTGCAAAGATGGACTTCTGTGGGTCCTGCAGCAGCTGAGCAACTGCCATTGAGATGAATGGGACTGATAATGGATTCTCTGTGCAAGTATTAAAGCTGACAGTAGGGTGAGTAAATAATGATGGTATTAGCATTTTTGCATTTTTAAGTCAAAGTTAGAAAATTATGTATAAAAAAATAACAGATTCAAAACTCAGTTTTGAGGTCATGAACTATTTAATAATGCCACAAAGCATGGCTAAAATGAAAGTCAGTATTACTGGTGTCTGTATATGTGCATAAGTTGAGAGTATGAAGACTGATCTGATTGTATTGTTCATAATCAGGGTTGCCAGGTTTTCACAACAAAACCCACCCATTTACAACTCAAAACTAGCCCAAAAGTAGCCCAATCGCATTCCGGGGGTTAAAATACACATTTTTTTGGTGGGGTTCCACGGGTAAAATTTGCATTTCCGTGGCTAAATATTACATTATTAGGGTCGTTTCAACCTGTGGACAACACTGCAACAGTATGAAAGTAGCCCAGTTCCATGGGAAAAAGCAGACTTGGCATCATGCTGTATAGGAAGTGTGTTCACTTATTTTTTTTCCTTGTGTTCCCATGGTAAGAGGCTTCTCTGATTGGTTGATGTCAATTGATATTGTGGGTAATGTAGCTCGCCTTCGGCCTGCGTTGAAAGGTTTATACATTATCCCTAAAAATCAGTTTCTCTATGGAGAAGATGAATAGTATGTTCTTCCAGAACACTACTGTTGCTCTCTGACACACAGTACACTGGGAAGAGTACTCTATACTGTAGAGAAACTCTTTCAAAGAAAAAGTTTGTCACAGACATTGTGGTAATAGATGAGGAGGATCTCACAGAAATGGTGTGCTCTGTATGAACCTGAAAACTTTATTCAACACACAAATCCTTAATTGCTTTGAGTCTTTTAGTGTATAACGTTAATCACTACTGACTTAAGAAGCTTTTCAAAGCAGCATCATATAGAGGATTCAGATTATTCTGTAGTTTCTGAAGGTCACTCTAAAGGAGCATTGAACATTAGAAAGAAAACTAGTTAATGGGTTGGCACCGTCTACGAAAAAGGTACTGGAATTGGAATTTAAGCTTAATAAAACCACACTAAATATTTTTTCTTTTCATTAAATGATTGGTGATAGGAGGTGCTTAATCTTGCCCTTTTGTTCATCCAACTTGGGCGGTGAAAGTCTTTTCTGTATATTTTTTTTTAATGAGGATAGCAATTTTTCACTGTTACCAAACATTTAAGCATGTAAGAACAGTTTGAAATGTATAAATGTGTGATTTCATTATTTTCTGGCTATAAACAAAACTAAAAACTGAAAGTAGATTTGTAGTTAGACTTATTTCAGCTGTCACAGTAAGATTTGTAATGTTTTTTTTTTTTTTTTTTAGAAAAGTTTAAATGCTCATCAAGCCTGCATTTTTTTATGTAATTTATTTCTGTAATTTCAAACCTGATTTTTTTAGCATCATTACTTCAGTCACATTATCCTTGAGAAATCATTCTAATATTTTGTTTTACTGCTCAAAAACATTTGTTGAAAACCACTTAATAGAAAGTTCAGAAGAACAGCATTTATCTAAAATAGAAATATTTTGTAACATCATAAATGTTAAAACATCTTTACCATCACTTTTGATCAATTTAAAGCATCCTTGCTAAATAAAAGTATTCATTTCTATAATTTCTTTAATCTTTTGGATCTTCTTTTCATCAAATAATCCTAAAACAAAGTGTATTCGGCTGTTTTAAATATTAAAGATAATAATAATAAATATTCTGTGAACAACAAATCAGCATATTAGAATAGTGACACATGATCCTATCCTGATCGAGTAATGATGCTGAAAATTCAGCTGCGCATCACAGAAATAAATTATATTTAAAATATACTCTAATAGAAAAGTTATTTTAAATTGTAAAATTGTACTGTTTTTGCTGTGCTTTGGATCAAATAAATGCAGGCTTTTGACTGGTAGTGTGGTTTAACTTATTTATAGTATTTTTTTACTTGTTTCTCACCCTAAATATAGTCTTGGTAGCTGGCATGGTGCTAAATTCTAAACATACAATTACTGGAGGACATTTGTGAGACCAAATATGGGTTGGGAGAGTTTTTGCATATGTATTCTCATATTTAAAACTAGGTTGTTTTTATACTCTTATTGTTTTTATTAGATAGAGTTTCATTTAACATTTAATGGTTCTTGCTCCTAAGGAACACAAGATTTGTGCTTTTATTGCCTTAATGGGACACTAATTTGAGCCCTGTTCGTGTAAAGTGCCACTGTGTTTTATTTTATCCATTCTGAATTTCTCTTTAGCCGTTATTGTGCATTTTCTCATTCTCTCTTGCTGCAGAATAGCACACTTCAGTAGCCCTTCAGAAAGCTGTCAGACTCCACCCTGGTGCTGCATCCTTCTGATCTAAAGCGAGAGAGAGACGCAGAGGACAATGCAGGAGAAACGGCATGGAATGTCTTGGTCTCCATGGTAACGTGCTTCTGCTGTATATACAGCGTTTTAAACGAACGCAGCAAGAAAGCCATAAAAGACTGTTTATTCTGTGCTATGGTCATGATGCCTGGTAAATAAGAAAAACATTCACACAAATCTCACTGCATGCATTTGAATTTGAATCTCACAGCCTAGTTTTCTCATTAGAGAGAGTTTTGTGTTTTTCATCAGAGGTCTGTTTGTCAATTCCATGTGGACGTGGATATTAATGTTGTTGTGTGTTGAAATGAGTTGTTTTGGTCGCAGGTGTTCAGAGGAGTAGCATTGGGCCTGTTCTCCTGTTCTCATCTCTGTCTCAATCCTCCTCCATCTTTCATGCTGTTGAACTGGATGGATGGATGGATGGATGGATGTTGGTTCAATGCAAGCGTCTCTCTGATTCTCTCGCTGTGTTCCTCTGGTGCACCCGCTGTCACATCGAACAGGCCCAGCAGGTCTGTCGCGCCCCATTTCTCTGGGTTTGCTCCACAGATGTTTCTGGGTCAATAACCTGACCGTGTTTAACAGGACCGTACACTCACTTTCATCACGTGTTACTATGGAAACACACCCTTCAGTCCATGTTGATTCATCACGGATCACATTCTTGCTTTTCTGTCTATTTATCTAAAAAATAAAATCTTGGAGTGTTGCAAGCTGTTTGGTCGTAGAAAAGATCTGTAAAGTTGCAAAGCTTGAAGGAATAGTTCGCTTTCAGAACAAAAATTTACAGATAATGTACTCACCTCCTTGTCATCCAAGGAGTTCATGTCTTTCTTCAGTTGTAAGGAAACCATGTTTTTTGAGGAAAACATTTCAGGATTTCTCTCCATATTCTATGGTGCCCCTGAGTTTGAACTTCCAAAATGCAGCTTCAAAGGGCTCTAAACGATCCCAGCCAAGGAAAGAAGGGTCTTATCTGACAAAGCAATCAGTTATTTTCAATTTATATACTTTAAGTATTTATATACTTTTATATACTTCTTGTCTAGCTCTGCGTCAACTCTGTATACCAGTTCATGACAGTTAGGGTATGTCGTAAAACTCCCATCTCATTTTCTCCTCCAACTTCAAAATCGCCCTACATCGCTGTTTTACCTTTGTTTTTTGTAAAGGGTGTTTGATCTTATTTGTACGTTCACTTTGTAAACACTGGGTCTGTACTTCTGCAGCAATGTAGGACGATTTTGAAATTGAAGGAGAAAATGAGATGGGATTTTTTTAACATACCCTAACTGTCTTGAACTAGAATACACAAGAGTTCACACAGAGCTAGGCAAGATGATCTTTCGAGATTTAAAAAGTATATAAGTTGTAAATATTTTTAGAAAATAAACGATCGTTTTACTAGATAAGACCCTTCTTTCCTCAGCTGTGATTTTTTTTTTAGAGCCCTTTGAAGCTTTGGAAGTTCAAACTCTGTTGTGGAGACGCAGTGTGTTTTATTGAGAAAGCGAAAGTACTTAGTTTGGCTTTACAAATGAGGACACAACTAGAAATCAGTGCTTAAGTTATATTTACAACACTGTTCCGGAACAGTACAACTCGAATATTAGAGTGGGTGAAGCGCATTTCAAATGCAGACATAGTGTTATATTTACGCAGTGTGGCGCGATGCAATGGGTCATTACCAGTATATATATAATGGGTGTTTATTGGTTTTATTGTTTGTAATGGGTGTTTATAATGGGTTTTATTGTTTCTGTCTCGTCACGCAGAGAAACGGCATAGTACTGTAAGGGGCATAACATTTTCGTCACATGCTTGAGGTATTCAGCCAATCACAATGCACCAGATAGCTGGACAAACAGAGAACACCTCGGTTTCCATCAACAATGAGTTTTGTAAAAATCGAAGCGTTTCAGAAAAGCGGGGCAGAGAGGAGCAATAACGTACAGTATGTGGAAGGTATGTTTTTTGAACTGCATAAACACATTGCATTACAAAAAATACACTAAATAATGGTCTTTTTAGCATCATCATATGATGTAATAATGTAATAATAATTTAGGAACAAACTGAAATAATGAGAACACTAAAAAAACATCCTGCTTCTCAGTGACTTTTTGATTTTGACATTTTTCAGTCAAAATATCCAAAACTGCATGAGAAATAGACTTATTTTCAGAGAATATGTCTTGAATTTTACTTCTACTTTCATTCAGGATGATATTTATCAAACTTTAAAGTTGGCTTTTTAACAACAGATATTATGGTCTGACAAAGGTAGGTTAATATAAGGCTACTGTTAGACACTTTAGACTTGCATAAAAGCATTCTGTATTTTTTTAAAGCACTTTTTTTCTGTTGCTATTAATTAATCACTAATATTAAGTTTTAGACCCAGTCATAATCGTGTTAAATAATCGTGATTACGGTATTGACCAAAATAGTTGTGATTATGATTTTTGCCATAATCGAGCAGCCCTAATATACACTACCGCTCAAAAGTTTGGGATCAGTAAGATTTTGCTTATTTTTTTCTTATGCTTATCAAGGCTGTGATCAAAATACTGATCTTTTTGATCAAAAAATATATTATATAAAAAATATATTATTATAAATATATATTGTGAAATAGTATGATGTAAAACAATGTTTTTCTATATCAATATACATTAAAATTTTATATCTGTAATAAAAGTTGAAAGTCTTCAGTGTCACATGATTCTTCAGAAATCGTTCTGATATGCTGATTTATCATCAATGTTGGAAACAGTTGTGCTGCTTAATATTGTTTTGAAACCTGTGATATTTTTTCAGGATTCTTTGATTAAAAAAGATTAAAAAGATCAGCATTTATTTATTAAAAATAGAAATCTTTTCTAACCATATACACTACTGTTCAAAAGTTTGGCGTCAGTACATTTTTATTCTTTCTTTTTTTTTTCTGAAAGAAATTCATATTTTTATTCACCAAGGAAAGTGATAGCATAGATTTACATTGTTAGAAAAGATTTCTATTTTGAATAAATGGTGTTCTTTTTAACTTGTTATTCATCAAAGAATCACAGGTTCCAAAAAATATTTGGTAGCGCATCTGTTGCCAACATTGATAATTCTAATAATAAATCAGTATATTAGAATGATTTTTGAAGGATCATGTGACACTGAAGACTGGGGTAACGGCTGATAAATTCAGCTTTGCATCACAGGAAAAAAGATATATATTTTACTATATATTAAAATAGAATCCATTATTTTATATTGTAATAACATTTTGCAGTATTATAATTTTTACTGTATTTTTGATCAAATAAATGCAGTCTTAATGAGCGTAGGAGACTTCTTTAAAAAACATTACAAGTGTTACTGATCCCAAACTTTTGAACGGGAGTGTATATACCTTTTGTAAAAATGTTTCACATCTGTGTCCTAACTTTCTGTCACCATCTAAATTCTAAACACATTTAATTTGTATTTCTGTAGTCAGTTTTGTCTTGTATCATGGACTTCAAGTTTTTCCTTTCAGTGCAGACTAGGCAGTTATAGTCAACACATTATTAGTTTTAATCACACACTTTTAATCTTTCTCAGCGTACTTCTAAACTCACACACAGAGTGAGTGTCTGATGTTTTTAATCTGTGTTATACAAGAACATTTTTGATTGAATTTGGAGTCTTTTAGAGACTTATTGCAAATTACATACATTTGCAACCAATTTTCACAACTCTTTTCTTCCTAGAGGCTCTATTGTGTGTTTGCTAGAACTCAAAGATAATTACAGGTTATATCATAAGAAGGAATATTCCACAAATGTTCTTTTAAACCTTTCAGAATGAGCTCTATTCAGCTGCAGAGTTAGTTCGGTGCATACAAAGAAAATAAATGGCGACTGAGTTTGCAAAGCTCTAAAGAGGACAAAAAGCTGCATATTATAGTTTATTCAAGTGCTAAAATCAGATCTTATAACATTATACCATAATGTTATGAGACATAAGAATAAATGGTGTTCAGCACCACTTATGTCCATTCATCACACAGAACCATCGTATAGCTTTAGAAGACAAGCTGAAATGCTGTATGGACTTTATGACACTTTCATTGTGTTTTTTTGTTGTCCACAAAGGAGCAGCATGAACCTATTAAGCATCTCAATTTGTGTTCCAGACTAGAAAGAACGTCCTACGGGTTTGGACCGACATAAGGATAAGTAATGAGAGTTTTCTTTTTTGGGGTGAACTAACCTTTTAGAAGCGATGGAAAAACTATTTTCATACCTGCAGAATAACTCATGCCACAGTCGATAATAGAGCTTAAATAATAGATCACGGCCAAATATATATAATGTATGATGAGCGCTAATGACTGAGCTTCATGAGGCACTTTGTCACGACGTTTGGTGAGACATACACTGCTATTTGATCATTAAATAAGCTATATTTTTTACGAGGGAAGCTTTTATAATACGTCTGGATGGTGGTTTCTGTTCATTATCAGCAGACATTCCAGACATATTCTAGCGCTTTGTGAGAACTTCAAGTAGTTTATGGTTGTTTTTACAGTTAAAGACACTGTTGTGTAAATTATCTCTTGTATTATATTTAGCATATTTCCCTTTGGGCTATACAAGAAATTTTCACTGAGATTGGAAGAGACATTAAGTAATGTATAAAAGTGGGAAATGAGAGATAAGCTGGAGTATCTACTATAATTACAGTTGAATTCTGGTGTTTTAAAATCTTACCAAAGTGTTATCAGATCTGAAGAGCAAAATATTACACACTTAAATATTCAAATTAAAATTTAGTCACTCTACATTGTTTTTTTTATTTTATTTTATTTGAGAAGACAAACTGCCCCAGGATACTAATGTCTGTAAGCAAAAATCAGATGTAAAGCTCTATATTCTCTATATACTGAGAAATTAGAAAAACATCTGACATGGAAGTAAAAAAGTTTAATAAAATTAAAACAATAGGACACAAATCTTAGACTGCATTTACACAGTTAGATTTTTAATGTTTTTTTAAAAGAAGACTCTTCTACTCGTCAAGCCAGCATTTGGTTTTATTTGACCCAAAGTACAGTAAAAGCTGTACAATTAATATTTTTACTATTTAAAGTAACTGTCATTACTTTCAGAAATCATTCTAATATTCTAATTTGCTGTTTAAAAAACATTACTTTAACATCACTTTTGATCAAATTAAATCATCCTTGCTAAATAAAAGTACTAATTTCTATAATTTCTTTGACAAAGAATATATACTAGGTCCAAGCTTTTGAATAGTATAGTGTACAATGTTACAAAAGCTTTTTATTTCAGATAAATGCTGATCTTTGGTTCTTTCTATTCATCAAAGAATCCTGAAAAAAAAAAAAGTACTCAGTTGATTTAAATATTAATGATGATGATAATAAAAGTGTGTCT
>NC_133372.1:2088394-2221639 GCF_049309525.1 Garra rufa | reverse complement strand
ATTGATCTCTATGGTTTTGTGTGTCTTGAATAGCATTTTATCATAATCCTGCTCTCTAGATATCTGCTTCAATTGTAGTAAGCATACATTTCTTGTAGTGTTCAGAGCCACTTTTGAAAATGTCCCAAATCAGATTGGTAAAAATCCAGATTTCATATGTGCCTGTGCTACTGGCATGCAACAAAATCTGATCTGTGCCAGATATCTGTGAACAAAATCATAACTGGTTGACAGTATAAATGCAGCCTAAATTTCCTGAGTTATAAAAGTGCAACCTGAGAGCAATAAAGTCTTCCTCTGGGATTTACAGATATTTATAAATCTGCAGCTACTATGACATTTGATAATTTGATGCTACTGTTACACACAGCGCTCTTTAAATTCACACTCTTCTCCATCATCATTACAGGGGTCTGATGCTGGAGACGGTTCATCTGTAAGCAGGAGAGGAGCGTGTCAAACGCATCAGCAGATGGTGAACAGCATCAAAAGACCCGCTGGACCGCACCGCTGTCATCAGAGATCAGAGGCCGCGACACTGACCAAACGGCATAAGTGAAGAGCATGAGGAGTCAAACAAAGCTCGTTTTCCGAGATGTGCAGATGGAGGGGTCAGAATCTGGCAAGGGCCGCTTGAAATCATGGACCCAACCGTCAAATAGAGACACCAAGCAAGCTGCAATGTACCCATTTTCTCATTACACCCCTCCAATCAGGATTCATCTTTGAAATCACAGGAATAAATTACATTTTAAAATGTATTGTAATGTAAAGCAGTTATTTTAAATAGTACAAATATTTCAATATTTTTCAGTTTTGCAGTACTTTGGACCAAATAAATGCAGACTTGGTGAGCAAAAGAGACTTCTTTAAAAAACATTAAAAATCTTACTGTTCAAAACTTTTGATTGGTGGTGTACAATCTATTCTACTCTGAAATAAGTCTGAAAGCACATTGTATTGTCGACTGCGTTTCTCATTCTTTCAGAAGAGAAAGAATTGAGAAAAGCTGCTGTTTATTTTCTCATTATACACCTCCAGTCAAAAAATTTTGAACAGTAAGGGTTTTAAAAAATCAGCTTAGAAATCACAGGAATAAATTACATTTTAAAATGAACTTAAATGTAAAGCAGTTATTTTAAACAGTAAAAATATTTCAAAATATTTCAAGTTTTGCTGTGCTTTGAACCAAATAAATGCAGACTTGGTGAGCAAAAGAGACTTCTTTAAAAAACATTAAAAATCTTACTGTTCAAAACTTTTGATTGGTGGTGTACAATCTATTCTACTCTGAAATAAGTCTGAAAGCACATTGTATTGTCGACTGCGTTTCTCATTCTTTCAGAAGAGAAAGAATTGAGAAAAGCTGCTGTTTATTTTCTCATTGTACACCTCTAGTCAAAATTTTTGAACAGTAAGGGTTTTTAAAAAATCAGTTTTGAAATCACAGGAATAAATTACATTATAAAATGTATTTTAAAAAGCTGTTATTTTAAATAGTAAAAATATTTAAACAATTTTCAGTTTTTGCTGTACTTTGGACCAAATAAATGCAGGCTTGGTAAGCAAAAGAGACTTCTTTAAAAAACTTAAAATCTTACTGTTCAAAACTTTTGACTGGTGGCGTAAATTCTATTCTACTCTGAAATAAGTCAGATTACACATTGTATTGTCAACTGTATTTCTCATTCTTTTAGAAGAGAAAGAATGAGAAACGCTGCTGTTTTTTTTTTTACTCATTATACACCTCCAGTCAAAAGTTGTTGAACAGTAAGGTTTAAAAAAAAATCAGGTTTGAAATCACAGGAATAAATTACATTTGAAAATGTATTTAAATGAAAAGCAGTTATTTTAAATAGTAAAAATATTGTAACATTTTTCAGTTTTTGCTGTACTTTGGACCAAATAAATGCAGACTTGGTGAGCAAAGGAGACTTCTTTAAAAAACATAAAAAATCTTAAAAAGACTGGTAGTGTATATTCTGTTCCACTCTGAAATTAGTCAGATTTCACAATGTATTGTCAGCTGCATTTCTCATTCTTTCAGAAGTGACCATCATGCAATCAGTATGGTACTTTTGTGACTTCGGCAATGACTTTATTTGGTGGGATTCTGGAATTCTTGCTGAATAAAAAAAAAAAAAAAACTAATTTATACCTTCAGACTTAATTGAACTAACCTTTTAAAATTGGCATTCTCTGATTATTGTCAGCTTTGGTACTGAACTTCATTATCACTCAGGTCATATTTGCACTTTTTGGCCTTTTAATATTTTCCTTTATTAGCATTCAGACTGAAAAATATTTAAATTCGAGTAGAATGTGTTAACATTGATATATCACACAGGCTAAATCCTGGTTTCTGTGCAGGGCTTGTAACTCGCTGCCTCATTCAGCATTTGACATTGTTGCACTTATTCTAGACATGTTATCAATTAAGAATATCATAGTTGACATGTAATTCACACTTGAATATGAATACAGAAACCTTCATTCCAGGGATATCTAAACCACTACTGTGACAAAACTCACTTAGAAAGTCTCATGTAGTCAGACTTACAATGATCAGAATAAAGTTCTGTCCACTTTGTAGTTTATTCAGGCCAAGAACTGTCCATTTAGACTAAAGGCTATTGCACTCTGAGTACAAAATTTGTGTCTAAAATTTTGGCATGTTAAAAAAATAAATACCTCATGTTATGTCAATCAAGTTTACACACTGCCTCCAAAACATTCGTCCATCATAAAAAAATTCGGATTGGGTTCGATTTTCTGCGTTTTCGTATCCATAACAAGCATTTTGATAGGAAAGGATGACGAATGTGAGAATGTGAAAATTCGGACTCAGTATGCAATGACCTTAAGTCTAAAGAATTGTCTGTTCAGTTTGCATCTATTTGTAGTTTTTGTTTTTTTGTGCCATTCAGAGGCAGGTTGATCTAAAATAAACTGCTGCTCAAAAGTTTGGAATTTTTAAAACAAAGTCTCTTATGCTCATTAAAATTCCATTTGATCAAAACTACAGAAAAAAGTAATATTATAATACATTATTGCAATTCAAAATAAGTTTTCTTTAAAATATACTTTACTTCTGTGATGCAAAGCTGAATTTTTATCAGCCATTACTCAAGTTTTCAGTGTCACATGATCCTTCTGAAATCAATCTAATATTCTGGTTTATTACTTTTATTATTAATGTTGGAAACAGTTGTGCTGCTTAATATTTTTTTGGAACCTGTGATGCTTTTTTCAGGATTCTTTGATGAATAAAAAGTTAAAAAGAGCAGCATTTATTCAAAATATAAATCTTTTCTATAAGTCTTTACAATCACACTTAACACATCCTTGCTGAATAAAAATATTAATTTCTTTCGAAGATATAAAGAAAGAAAAAATGTACTGACCCCAAACTTTGAACGAGGTATTTATTGTTACAAAAAAATATACATTTTAAATAAATACTGTTCTTGTTAACATTTAATTTATCATAGAATCCTGAAAAAAAGTATCACAGGTTCCAAAAAGAAAAAAAAAATCTGTATATACTGTATACACTGAATACTGGAGTAATGATGCTGAAAATTCAGCTGTGCATCACAGGAATAAATGATTTTAAAGTATATTAAAATAGAAAACCACTATTTTAAATTGCATTAACATTTCACAATATTAGATTTTTTTCTGTATTTTTAATCCAATAAATGCAGCCTCGATGAGCAAAAAAAAAAGTCACCTTTTAAAAAGCATTAAAAATCTTACTGATCCCAAACTTTTGAGCAGCAGTGTACATCATGCTGCAACAATTTACAGAAACAGTCAATTTAATTAATGAAATAATGGCACTTATGTTATGATTATGCTAAATTATGTAGACTTTGATCAGGATCAGGAAACTACTCAGTAAAGACAACCTTGTTTCTTGGCAGACTTAAAACCCACTGTGCATTTGCTCCCGGAAGTTGCATAAATTCAGCCAATCAGATAAGAGCTTGCCAGATCAAGTAAGTGCTTTTCATTTTTTTGCGTGTGCAGTATGCATCAGATGGTCAGTGAAAAGACTGTGCATCTGAGACAGAGACAATAAGACACTTTATAGATATTATCTATTGTGTCTGTGGAGGGGTTATGGTAATGTGGGCTGGGGAAATTATGTGAGAAGCATGAAGTGTTGATATAATAAGATTGTCTTGTGTTTGGTGAAGATTTCTCACATTCAAATTCCCATTTATTAACTCTAAGCCACATCCAGTATAAACAGTTGTTTAGTCAGCACACAGATCCTGTCGATTAAATGGACAAATGTTTCATGTGGTTGTAATTCTTTGTATCTCTAAAACATGCTATGTTTTCCATTTCTGAAATTGGCAGCAGCTCTTTTAGGGTTTATACTTAAAACAAGCATGCATAAATATGTTTTTGTTGTTGTTGTTGTTGTGTGTGTGTGTGTATATATATATATATATATATATATATATATATATATATATATATATATATATATATATAATACAAATGCATTTTGTGCACATAAATATATATTACTCTCTCACATGCACAACTTTCATGTACACACATGGAGACAAGATGTTGAGCAGAGGTTTCTAGTTCTCAAGGTGTTCCACTGTGAGCACATCAAAATGCATAATGAAAGGAGACAGATTGAGGTCATTTTGACTCTCTCTTTGTTTTAAAAGGTTTGAGGGAAGAAATAGACACACTGAAGCATGAACAAATCAGTGTGACTAACAGAAAAAGAGTGACAAGATTTGTGTGTGTTTGAGAAGGACGAGACTGGGACGTGTTTGTGTGCGTCTTGGCAGTGAACGTGTTCTTGTGTTCACTGGGGAGAACATGCAAACACACTTAGATCTGTTATAACACACATTTTATGTTATTATTCATCTTTTTTCCTCCTCATGCCAAAAGAAGAAAAATCAAGCATAACACTTTTCTATTCTGTCACACGTTTTGGAAAAATGTCCACATTTTTCTCACAGTATCCAGTGTTGTTCTCTAACGGCACCTTATGTGAGAACTGTGCTGGAGAAAAATCACGTTCTTCATCAGTATTTTTGTCGTGTTTTGCAGTAAACCTTTTGTCATTATTAATTATATTAGCTAACAATGAACTGTACTTCTACTAGGCATTCTCTAAATGCCTTGGTCATCTTGGTGTTCTTGTTTTAAGCATAAATCTGTGATTTATCATTATTAGTGCAGATATGATTTATAGATGTAGTTCAGGGGGATTGAATCAAAGAGGCTCAATTGAGTTCAAGTGTTGTGAACTGAAGGGTCACTTATCACTTCTGAGACACTTTTTCCCCCCAGATCGACTGACATTTCACTAATTGCAGTTCAGCCTCCCTGGAGCGTGCTGGGATTGAGGGGCGCAGCGGTGATGAGGCAAAATCCAGATCTTGGGGGAGAAAAAAAAAAACACTGCATCTTTTTGCTGTCTGATCCTTATCTGTCAGTTCAGAAACACCTAAACACAAATGCAGAAGTGAATACTTGGCCAGTTAATTGCAGTCCCATAGTTCTGTGGTAGCTGCGATAAACAGTTGTTTGACAGTATAGATTAAATCTCAAACTGAATGAACAGTTGAGTTGCATTGTAAATTATGAATAATTAGTTTATTTCACCAACAGCCAAACTGTATGGACGCCCGTTTCCGCCACTGAATTAAAAAGAAAAAAGGTAATTGCAACACTTTATCTCACAATTCTGACTTTTTTCTCAGAACTGTGAGATATAAATGCACAATTGCAAGTTATAAAGTCAGATTTGTTAGATATAAAGTCACAATTGTGAGAAATAAAGTCAGACTTTTTCTTGCAACTGCAATTGTGTCTCGCAATTCTGACTTTTTTCTCGTAATTGCATCATAAACTCGCAATTCAGATTTTTTTTTCTCTGAATTGCTTTATATAAACTTGCAATTCTGACTTTTTTTCTCAGAACTGTGAGATAGAAATGCACAACTGCAAGTTATAAAGTCTATAAATTGCTAGATATAAAGTCAGAATTGCGGGATATAAACTCACAATTGCGAGAAATAAAGACTGCAAGACATAAACTCACAATTCAGACTTTTTCTTGCAGTTGTGAGTTTGTGTCTCGCAATTCTGACTTTTTTCTCAGAACTGTGAGATATAAATGCACAATTCCAAGTTATAAAGTCAGATTTGCTCGATATAAAGTCAAAATTGTGGAATATAAACTCACAATTGTGAGAAATAAAGTCAGACTTTTTCTTGCAATTGCAATTGTGCCTCGCAATTCTGACTTTTCTCGTAATTGCATCATAAACTCACAATTCTGATTTTTTTTCCTCAGAACTGTGAGATATAAATGCACAACTGCAAGTTATAAAGTCAGATTTGTTAGATATAAAGTCACAATTGTGAGAAATAAAGTCAGACTTTTTCTTGCAACTGCAATTGTGTCTCGCAATTCTGACTTTTTTCTCGTAATTGCATCATAAACTCGCAATTCAGATTTTTTTTTCTCTGAATTGCTTTATATAAACTTGCAATTCTGACTTTTTTTCTCAGAACTGTGAGATAGAAATGCACAACTGCAAGTTATAAAGTCTATAAATTGCTAGATATAAAGTCAGAATTGCGGGATATAAACTCACAATTGCGAGAAATAAAGACTGCAAGACATAAACTCACAATTCAGACTTTTTCTTGCAGTTGTGAGTTTGTGTCTCGCAATTCTGACTTTTTTCTCAGAACTGTGAGATATAAATGCACAATTCCAAGTTATAAAGTCAGATTTGCTCGATATAAAGTCAAAATTGTGGAATATAAACTCACAATTGTGAGAAATAAAGTCAGACTTTTTCTTGCAACTGCAATTGTGTCTCGCAATTCTGACTTTTTTCTCGTAATTGCATCATAAACTCGCAATTCAGATTTTTTTTTCTCTGAATTGCTTTATATAAACTTGCAATTCTGACTTTTTTTTCTCAGAACTGTGAGATATAAATGCACAACTGCAAGTTATAAAGTCTATAAATTGCTAGATATAAAGTCAGAATTGCGGGATATAAACTCACAATTGCGAGAAATAAAGACATAACTGCAAGACATAAACTCACAATTCAGACTTTTTCTTGCAGTTGTGAGTTTGTATCTCGCAATTCTGACTTTTTTCTCAGAACTGTGAGATATAAATGCACAATTGCAAGTTATAAAGTCAGATTTGCTAGATATAAAGTCAGAATTGTGGAATATAAACTCACAATTGTGAGAAATAAAGTCAGACTTTTTCTTGCAATTCAGACTTTTTCTTGCAATTGCAATTGTGCCTCGCAATTCTGACTTTTCTCGTAATTGCATCATAAAGTCGCAATTCTGATTTTTTTTTCTCAGAACTGTGAGATATAAATGCACAACTGCAAGTTATAAAGTCTATAAATTGCTAGATATAAAGTCAGAATTGCGGGATATAAACTCAGAATTGCGTGAAATTAAGTCTTTTTTCTTGCAATTGCAAGTTTGTATCTCGCAGTTCTGACTTTTTTCTCAGAACGTAGATATAAACGCACAATTGCGAGTTTTTAAAGTCAGAATTGAGGGATATAAACTCACAATTGTGAGAAATAAAGTCTGCAAGACATAAACTCACAATTCAGACTTTTTCTTGCAGTTGTGAGTTTGTGTCTCGCAATTCTGACGTTTTTCTCAGAACTGTGAGATATAAACGCACTATTGTAAGTTATGAAGTCAGAATTGCTAGATATAAAGTCAGAATTGCAAGACATAAACTCACAATCCAACTCACAATTTGGACTTTTTTCTGACAATTGAGAAGTATCTCACAATTCTGACTTTGTAACTCGTAATTGTCAGTTTATATCTCACAATCCTGAGAAAAAAGTCTGTGAGAAGTCGCAATAACCTTTTTTTTTTTATTTATTATTCAGTGGCGGAAACAGGCTTCCATAAAACTTTGCTGACAGGATATTGTACGAAACATTTTAAAGATATCTATACTAGCTTCAAAAGCCATCTCGATGAAGACGTCTCAGTAAACAAGATGTTTTGCATAAATAAATTTAAGCTTTATCTCCATATTGTCTGTGAATGCAGCATTTCTGTAAGTTTCGGACACAGCAGGTATGTTTTATTTTCTACCTTTTGCTTGACCAAGTTCAGCCTCCAACTTTTCTCCATTTTTTTCTGCAATTGTGTCTTTCTCTCTTTCTTGCTCTCTGTTCGTCTGTCACATTCGATCTGCGTTTGCACAGATGGAGGGGTTTGGGGTCCAGACTGCTGCTTTACTCAGTCGGTTAACATCGACTGTTCCTCCCTGACAGCGTGTCAATACTCACCAATTTACAAGCACATTAAAAATCGACCCCAGATAAAAGGCAATTTCTGCTGTTCTGCTAGAAATACATTTGAGCAGAGAAAGAAACAGAAAAGGGGGCTAAACGCCTTGAGGGAAAAAGGGACAGGCAGTGAAATTACAGCCTTGTTTTTGTGTCTTAAAAAGAAAGGAGATTTTTTTTTTGAGCTAAGCACCAAGCTAGCACCAACTGTTTTGTTTGACAAACAGATGCAGAACATAGAGGGATAAACAAAGTCCTTTCTCATTTGTGTCAATTGACTGAGCATCACTGCTGATCCAAAAGATCTCTATGGCTCCAAAACCAAGTGAGCTGCCTATGTAGGCAGCATTTTTACATTTATGTTTATGCATTTGGCAGACACTTTTATCCAAAGCAACTGATATTGCATTCAAAGTACACATTTTATCAGTTCTGGCTTGCTCTGGGAATTAAATGCATGACCTTTGCTAGTGCCAAGCTGTAAAATTTGAGCTACAAGAAAGCAGGATTTTAAGGCAGTTGCATTGGCAAGAGGTGCACTGCTTAATTATGAATAAAATACCTTTTTGTGGCCGAATTAAGAAATATGAAAGCATTGCATGCATTATTAATTCACTACTAAAAATATTTAACCAAAAGTCTTTCTTTTTGAACCTAGTTGCCTAGGCATCATTTCTCATTTTCATGAAAAAAAAAAAAACTAAAAAAACTAAAACTGAAATAGTGAGATAAGTTAAAATCTAATGTATTAAAAAAAAACTAATTAAAATTGCAGAAACACAACAACAATTATTTTAAATCTAAATTAAAACATTTACAAAATTACTAAAAATTATATCTCAGTAACACTAAAAACTAGTATATATGCCATTTACTTTACTTCTTAACTGTCCTTCTATGTGACTTCATTTATTCCAGCAAGTGGCATGCAGTTTATCATCTGTTATTAGTAATTTTATTTATTTATTAAGTCAAGTGCATTGCAGTGTGCTCTGGTTGTGTACTGCAAATTTTGGCAATGTAGGAAGTAGGTCATTCGGGCATTTCATGTAAAAAATGTGTCATACTGTGCACGGTATACATAATGCATACTGCAAAAATAAGGAATCAAGTAAATCTCAAGACCTCCCAATACGCAGCTGACACCTTCATATGTGGCCTTCAGGACGCCTGAGAGGAAATCAGTGCTTTGCGTGACCTCAATATTGCCTTTAGAAGGAGATGAGAGAATGTCTTCTGTGATGATTTATTGATCTGAATTTATATAATGAATTTTATATCTATATCAATATGTTTATAATGATTAATTCATTTACAACTGTGTTAATTATGTATGCGCTATGGGGGAAGGGTCTTGTCGTTAGGGGCAATTTTTTCAATGGCTTTGCAGTGATCAGATGTGTTGGGGGTTGAGGAGTCTCTAAAGTCTCTCTGTGTGTGTGTGTGTGTGATGATTAATTTATGGCTCCTGAACCCTTGAGACCTCAGCTAGAGAGCGCAGACGAGTCTTAGTCAAATAAAGAACAACTCAGAAAGATGGAATTCAACCCGAGAAAGAACAAACAGCAGCAGGACTGTGGTACGAGTCTCTGTGTTGATGGATTTTCAGTATTTTAGTGATTCGTTTTCATGATGGAAAGCCATATATCTACAAAAAAGTTTTTTCCCTGTTTTATTTTATTGGACCACTTATAGCATCGTGATTTCTTAAAAGCATTTTGAAGAATTTTGGAAATAACTCTTTACTATTTTACTTGCTGGCCACTAGGTGGTGTTTTCTACTGAGAGGCATTTTAGCAATCACATACAGTATGTGATACTAGACCACAAAACCAGTTTTAAGTGTTAATTTATAAAAAAGCTTTCTGTTGATGTCTGGTTTGTTAGGATCAGACAATATTTGGCCTAGATACGACTATTTTAAAATCTGGATTCTGAGAGTGCCTAAAAAAATCTAAATATTGAGAAAATCGCCTTTAAATTTGTCCAAATTAAGTTTTAAGCAATGCATATTACTAATAAAAAATTAAGTTTCGATATATTTACGGTAGGACATTTTCTAAATATCTTCATGAAACATGATCTTTACTTAATATCCTAATGATTTTTGGCATATAAGAAAATCGATACTTTTGACCCATGCAGTGTGTTTTTGGCTTTTGCTACAAATATACGTGTTACTTAAGACTGGTTTTGTGGTCCAGAGTCACATATGTGCTCTCATTTTATGCATTTATTTATTTATTTCGTTTCGTCTTGCTCAGATTTGTCTTAGGCCATCTTTGGACTATGCTGTCCAAGAGGTAATAAAAGCTTTTCGATGTTCCAAATCGTTCACACGTAATGCATCAATGAACATGTAGACACCAGACAGGATCTGAGGTTGTATTTCAGTAATGCTTTGCTCTACTGATACAAAATATCTTCTGATGGCAAGTCAGTTTGGCACCACCTATTGGTCAAAAGTCATAAGCATTTGTAAATCTGCGGGAATGCTTATTTTGGGATGTCTTATTAAATTGACTTGTATGTAATGACACTAGAATGGCTTGCACTGTGATTGCTGCTTGCAGTGATATTATTCTGATTAAATCTGATTGGCTACCAGCCAGGTCTCTCTCGTCCACCTCTCTCTCCTTCATTCTGTCTCTCTCTTTTTGTCTGTGTGCATCATTCATCATGCATCATTCACTATCATATGTTGCGTCCTGCAGATGTTTCTAGAAAGAGAGGCAGAGTAAATGGGTTGATCATCTGTCTGTCAGTAGTGTGGACGCCCCTTTGATTATTGCTAATCTAGTACCATCAATCTCATGCAGAAATGCACTCAGTGTGACTGCATGGGCCAGGTCACATATGTAGATAGTCATGCAGTGTTTAAATTGAGGGGGCGCTGATGGGGGGGTCCCAGACCTCCCATAAACATTAATTGACCCCCATAAAAACTCAAAGTGAAACTCGCAAATTCCCTCATCATAAGCAACAAAGTGCAGATGTACGATGTAAGTAAGAGATTTGTTTATCATACAGTGTATGGACGGCTTCATTGATTGTAAGAGGAGTTATGAGAACTTAAACACTAGCTAGACTGACTGTGCTCATAAAGAGTGTGCATTATGCAGTCTAATAAAATGCATTTTCGAAAGCTCACAAAATTCAAAATATGGGGGCAGAAAATATTTATTTGTATCATTTTCATATAGTTAATATCACAGGAAGGGTGCCATTTTTTCTGATTTTATACAACAATTCAATAAACAATAAGTTAAAATTAAGAGACTTGTGTTTTAGACACCGTATTGTCTATTTTTTCTCTATTTCGCTAACAAAAATGGTTTCAAACACAGAACCCGCACTGTTTGCATCTCTGAAAGAATCAACAGTGTAAATGATTTGGGTCAATTGCAATGACTCCCTTATTAAGAGTGACTTGCTTCCACCTACTGGTGGTATTAATTTTACATTTAAAGTATGTTTTTATTAAAAAACAAAAAATCAAATATCAGTATTCAATTAAAATATCAAAACATTATGTATTTGTAACGGCATTAAACGGTGTCTAAATACATCTAAATGCCACTCCAAATGCAGCTTCTTTGTTTCCTCTGCATTGCAAAGATGAATTTTGTTGATAATGATTTTATTTGTTTGGTAACAGCCCCAAATGTCGTCTTATTCTAATTCTTGAATATATTGATTAAATATAAGAATTTGACGCAAAAGTTAATGCAATTCTAGAAAAATGGCTTCACAAAGGTAAAAAAATCTCTTTAAATTAGTTGGAAAAACTAAATTTCTGTCGCTGCTGTGAACTGACCACACAGAAATATCCAAAAAATTCCTGAGCCAGCGGTCCATTATAGTCCTTAAGATACAAGCACAATCGATAAATTCCCAGAAAATATTGGGTTGGGTCGAGTTACACTCTTAAAAATAAGCTTCAAAAGGTTCTTCACAGCAATGCCATAGAAGAACCATTTTTGGTTTAACAAAGAACCATTCAGTCAAAAGTTCTTTAAAGAACCATTTCTTGCTTGCCTTTTTATAATAAGAACCTTATTTGCCACTAAGAACCTTTTGTGAAACAGAAAGGTTATTCAGATGTTAAAGGTTCTTTATGGAACCATTTATTCAAACAGTTTTCTTCCATGGCATTGTGGAGCACCTTTATTTTTTAAGAGTGAAGGGGAACCCCCAAGAGCTTTGGCACAATTGGAACACTGTGGTCATGTGTTGATGTTCACCTCTGTGATGTCAGGAATCTGCAGAAGTATAGTGTTTCTTTTCTGCAGTTCAGTTTCAATAAATGCTCTTTTTTAATAGGAAGCTTTAGCTTTTTATGTTTCATAGTGCACTGAACTCCTTTATCTGAAAATATCACGGAAATAATGCATTTGTTGTGATATGAGGGCTTTAAAGGTAAACCTCTGTACATTATTACTTTAATTGAGGAGAGCGGTGTCCTCATATCTACTTTACAGTAGGCAATTGCAGTATGGCTGAGCATCTGTGTGTGTGTGTGTGTGTGTGTGTGTGTGTGTGTGTGTGTGTGTACCTGGTATTCATCACGTTGTGGGGACCAAATGTCCCCACAAGGATAGGAATACCAGTAGATTTTGACCTTGTGGGGACATTTCTCAGGTCCCCATGAGGAAACAGGCTTATAAATCATGCACAATGAGTTTTTTGATGAAGTAAAAGTGTGCACAATCTCCTGTGAGGGCTAGGTTTAGGTGTAGGGTAGGTGTAGGGCGATAGAAAGTACGGTTTGTACAGTATAAAAACCATTACGCCTATGGAATGTCCCCATAAAACATGTAAACCCAACATGTGTGTGTGTGTGTGTGTGTGTGTGTGTGTGTGTGTGTGTGTGTGTGTGTGTGTGTGTGTGTGTGTGTGTGTGTGTGTGTGTGTGTGTGTGTGTGTGTGTGTGTTAAAGCAGGTTAAAGCCTTCTGAGTGTGTGTGTGTGTTTGAAAGAGATAACTTGGACAGCTTAAGGTCATGTGGAAGGGCAAAGCACATCTGAAGATCAAACGCCTTTGATCACAGTACAAGGCAAAGAATATTCAGACTCAGCAGTCTGTGTGTTTTCTGATGTATATGGTTTATGAAGACACAAATATTTTGTAAAATGCAAACATTATTTGACATTTACACTAACTGTGTCTTCGTAAAACATGGCTTTTTATACAACAAACACAAAATGCCTGTATTTGTGTGTGAAGCGTAGGTTTAGGGGGTAGGGTTAGCTTAAGGGGATAGAAAATAGTTTGTGCAGTATAAAAGCCATTA
The DNA here is from genome assembly GCF_049309525.1 of Garra rufa. Taxonomy (NCBI): domain Eukaryota; kingdom Metazoa; phylum Chordata; class Actinopteri; order Cypriniformes; family Cyprinidae; genus Garra; species Garra rufa. The sequence goes on along the minus strand of NC_133372.1, from coordinate 2,208,001 downwards.
AGCCTATAGAAAGTCCCTTGTAAACCATATATGGAAGAGTGTGTTTGTGTGTGTGTGTGTGTGTGTGTGTGTGTGTGTGTGTGTGTGTGTGTGTGTGTGTAAGAGGAAGCGTTCTCGATCTGAGTTTCATGACATTTGAATTGCAACATAAGCCATAAGCATGTGTTTGGAAAATGTTTGTCATTTCCTCTGTTTCTAATTTGGTGCTCAAAGAAAATCCTGAAAAATGTTTTTGCAGCTATTTTTTTTTTTTTTTTTTTTGAAGTGTGTAATTTTTTAACCATTATTAATAATTGAGCACCAATAATTAATGATAATATGATAATTCAGCAACAAATCAGTGTATTTGAATGATATTTGATGTCAGCTTTGATGTCACCTTGAGTAAATCACATTTTAAAGTTTATTCAAGTGGGAAATATTTAAAATGTGTTATTTTTAATCCTAATAATTTTACTATATTCCAGTTTTACTCTACTTACGATTTAATTCAGCCTTAGAAATAGCATTAAGTATAGTATTATATACTTTTATTTTTTTGAACATTAAACATATAAAAAGGTAAAGAAGCATCTTTTCATATTCAGCTGTTTTTATTTGCAGCAAAGTTCTTAACATTTACCAACTTAAAATTAACATTTTCTTAACATGTCATACCAAAATTTATTCAGACACAAGATACACTTTTTATATTTATTTATTTGTTTGTATGTTTGTTTATTTATATATTTGTATTATTATTTTTTTTTACTAGTGGGTGCACAACACTATAGTTCACTTATGTGAGGATAGCAAAATAAAGTAAACTGTGACATATTATACCCAAAAATACTTTATACAGTGGACTACCAGTAAAATTGATACAAAAATTGTTCAGACACTTTAATTTGACCATGTTTTCTTAAGTGTTTTTTTTCTTTAACTGCTAATGCAACCTTTTTACACCACAGACTAAACCAAATTATTATAATAATTGTGTAAATATTGTCATACAGTTTTGTTCAGTTGACTCTAATCTATTGCATACCTTTGACATTCTCAAGTTGAATTTGTTCTGACAGATTAACTCTGAGTTTTTGTCGTATTTTATTACCATTTTCTAAGATAAAGTCAAGTTGAAGGTATCTGAATACATTTTGATTTGACTGTAAATCAGACAAGTGAACAAGTTTCACAAACATTTGATGAACAGAAATATGAGTGCCTGAACAAAAGGGATTAAAAGTCAGAGTGAGTATCTTTCCACCAGCTGGTTTACTAGTGCATCTCTTCATGTATTGCACCAGATTTGCCCATTCTTGCTGTGAGATGTTACTTCTCTTTTCCACCAAGGCTCTTGCAAGTTCGTGGTTGCATGTGGTTTGCAACTGCAAGGATGATCATCTGTCCTCCTTATCTTCCTGAAGTCTTGGGCCTCTTACATTTCAGACATTACAGTTTACTGCTCTGGCCACATTTGCAGTCCCTATGCCTTCTGCAGCACGACTATGGCACATGGTGATCAGGAACCCTAGGCATATTTCTTTGGTGTTTTCAGAGTCAACAGAAGGGTCTCTTTAAAGGATAACTATTGCCAAAATGCAACCTGGGCTGTTTTGTTTTTTTTAATGAGACAAACATATATCTAAAAGCATAATTACGACAAACGAGCCTTTTTTGAGATTGACTGTGATTTCGTTTTGTGGTCAATGGCTGGTGAATGGGAGTACTAGGGGCATAACTTTGAGTGCATCAAAATCGATATTTTTACAACACTAAGAAGGCTCGTCACACCATGAAACTTTGCTCGAAGTATCGCCTGGGTCTCTACACATGAACTCGAGCATTCAGAACATTGTTTGTGTACACAGAGTTTACTAAAAAGAAAGTTTTTGAACAACTCACTCACACTGTTTGGGTTTCCGCTCGCAGCCATCTTGCCAGTCAAGAAGTGTCGATTTTGTCGTAATTATGCTTTTAGATATAAGTTTGTCTCGTTTACAGTAAAAAAAAAAAGAAAAAAAAAGCCCAGGTTGCATTTTGGCAATAGTTATCCTTTAATGTCGCAAGTTATTGTAACTGTGACTGCCAGTGTCCCAAGGACTGTTTCATAGGTGCATGTGCAATAATTATTTATGGTGCACTGAACAAGCATGAAAAATGTTGTTTAAACCTGTTTCAATAAAGATCTGCAAAGCAGTTGGATTTTACAAAAATCTTTAAGAAGCAACATCCTGAAAAGGTGATGTTTATTTATTTTTTCCTGAGTTTTTATAATGCTTGTGCATCTAATCATTGGACTACAGCAACACACTTTGTTCAACTGAAACAAAGCTCACATCAATTGCAAACCGTACTGGAGCTTATACGGATCATATCCCAGAGCCTGGCCAGAGGTGGTACTGTCAAAGTTGATTTCATTATTCTAGAATGAGATTAAAGGCTCATTCAATCTATAAACGACAGAAGTGTGTAGACGGTAATAACTCTTTTGATTGAGATGGAATGAGAACAGTGCAGTGCAATATTCCCCAGATACTCAGAATGGATAAAACAATAATGCATTGAAAAGTATTTATGATCCGGAGCTGATGGGACACTCCGCGCAGACGATAAACCAGACTTGCTCGATATATTCAGCACTTCATTCGAATGAGCAACGATTTCTTACAACATTTGCCTGACAGTGTTTTAACTATGAACCTCCTTAATGTTCACACTGTAGATGAGATCTTGAGATCTTGGACAATAAATGGTACAGTAGAAGCACAAAACCAGTTAATCGAGATTGTATGTTGTTCCTTATGTTTTTCCCCAGTGAAATGGATGGACTGATGTGCTTAAAAGCCACTTTAGACCCCATTGAACATCCTGCTCCTACAGACAAACACCAGTCAGGACAACAGCTTCAGAGATCGCCATTTATCAAGGTGTGTAAGTTTATCTTTACAACTCTTTCATAAATTTGTCACAAGATGTCCTTGTACCCCAGTTATACCAAACGTTCACCCAAATAATTTCCTAATTGCCTCATGATGCTGGATGAGCATTTCTGTATCTCATGATGTAATGTTGTATCAGAGCCTGTTTCTCTCAATGACTGGTGTTTTGTTCTAGTGCTTTTGGATTAAATGGATTTTGGACTTCAGCTTGATTTATTGAATTACAGTCTCAGGTCATGCTTGTGGATTTATGTTAAATTTAGTGACTGAATCTGTCATCAGGTCAAGTCTATTTCAAGAAGTTGTCATTACAAGGTACATGAGAGCATATATACAATGATTTCTGTGACATTTTAGACACTTCCAAAAATAAAAAGTATGCTTTTGTGAGCATAATTTTATTTTTCTCTGTCACAGAAGTCTGTAAATATTGTTCTGGTCTGAACAGCAGCTAAACTCTTGTCTTTTGAAACCCTGGGTCGAGTTGACATTCCAGTACTCTCTTAAAAATAATGGTGCTTCACGATTCCATAGAATAACCTTTTTTGTCTAAATGCTTCCATAAAGAACCTTTAATATCTGTTTCACAAAAGGTTCTCTGTGGCGAAGAGAAAGTTCTTCAGATTATAAAAAGGTAAGAAAGAGATGGTTCTTTAAAGAACCTTTGACTGAACGGTTCTTTGTGGAACCAAAAATAGTTCTTCTATGGCATCGCTGAGAAGAACCTTTTAAAGAACCTTTATTTTTAAGAGTGTACTCTCTAAAGACCTGAGGATGGTACAGTACATGCCTGACTGTCAGATTCAACAACGTGTTTTGCCATGGGGCGCTTTATTTTTTATTATTGTAATTATTAGAATGGTCACAGATCAGCCATCTGTACGTAAAACTGATCGTGCAGACCAAACCGTAAGTCATAGAGACCTGAAACTTGGAGGGATGGTAGTACTCACACCGCCGACATAGTCACCAAGGCTCACCCCAATCGGCCTGACGGGGACACTACAGTGATCAAAAGTACGTAGTCCCTCATAACTCCTAAACCGTCAGTTGCAGGCTTGTGTCTTATGTCGTAGGAATCCTTGGCTTGTGCCAAACAAAGCACATGTTTCAGATTCGATTTTGAGCCTGGCGACATTTTCGGGTATTTTGGATTTTGTTTGCTAACTAGTCCTAGGTTTTTCGCCCAATAAGAACCAAACCAGTGCAGATTCGCCATCGCAAAGGAACACCAAAACGTTTGAAAGGAACAGGGCTACTTTTAGTAAAATGCCTATAACTCCTGAACAGAATGAGATCTTCTTTCAAATTCCGAACACTTATGTAAGAGTTGAGTCTGAGGTCTAAACAAAAATCGCGGAGCTTGGCCACTTGGTGGCGCTATAAGAGGAAAAAAACTGAAATGGATATGTGACCCTGGACCACAAAACCAGTCTTAAGTCGCTGGGGTATATTAGTAGCAATAGCCAAAAATACATTGTATGGGTCAAAATTATTGATTTTTCTTTTATGCCAAAAATCATTAGGAAATTAAGTAAAGATCATGTTCAATGAAGATTTTTTGTAAAATTCCTACTATAAATATATCAAAATGTAATTTTTGATTAGTAATATGCATTGTTAAGAACTTAATTTGGGGAACTTTAAAGATTTTTTTGCACCCTCAGATTCCAGATTTTCAAATAGATGTATCTCGGCCAAATATTGTCCTATCCTAACAAACCATATATCAATACAGTAGAAAGCTTATTTATTGAGCTTCCATATGATGTATACATCTCAGTTTTGTAAAATTTAACCTTATGACTGGTTTTGTGGTCCAGGGTCACATTTGTCTATGCAACCATTTGTCCTAACATGAAATCGCTGTTCACGGTCTTGGTCCAAAGTCCCACAAGTATAATAATGACATTTGCGTATCTCAAAAAAACAAGCCTGCCATTGACCGATGAAGTTTGAGCATCTAATAGGCATGGTCAACAGAGGCCGATCAGAACCCCAAAGGTCTGTGAGAAATTTGAAAGAAATTGGCCACCGGGCAATTTCTTTGCAAATGCACACATATTCATATCATGACAGAACTCCTCATTCCAGACAACTGTGCCTTTAGAACCACTGCTGTCAACAAATAGTTTTTTACATATATATGTATGTATGCTTTTGCAAACTAAAACAAAACACTGCAGTACAATTCTCTTGACTCTCTATGTCAACAATTTATAAAAAAAAAATATTAAATTTACCCTTTGGGAAGCTCTAACGGGGTCGTTTAGAAAAGGGGCCTGTCTGAATTTACCCAAAATCCTATAAAGCCTAAAGGAAAACACAAAACGTTATCAGTACAGTTTTTATCGGTGCATTTACTGAGGATTAAACTCATGAGCATAGTGTTTGAGCTACATACAGCATCTAATGGAGTGAAGAGAATGACAACAAATGTGTCTGAGCTGTGATATAAAGAATGCTAGTGAGACTGAGACAGGTAGAGTGTGGAAAATGAGAGAGGAAAAATAGTCAGTAATTCCATGTTCTGAGATGAAATGTGACGCTTTAGTGGCCAAAAGTCTGTTCGCAAACAGAAGCTGTGAGAACATTACAGTTCATTAATGCAGTGCGGACCGCTGGACACCATCATATCACGGACAGTTGGTGCTGAGACTCGAGAAACTGACTGGAGAAAGGAAGAAAGTTAACGTCTATTTCGTCTTCTGTTTTGTAGTGACCATGTTGTTTAGTACTTTACATTTTATTAGTCCTGTTTAGAGTTTTTGCTCACGTTTCATGTTATCTCTTTAACTGAGATTCTCATTCACTGCGAAAAAAAGCTTTTCTTATTTAGATTTTTGTCTTGTTTCCAGCCAAAATATCTAAAATTTTGGAATCAAGGATTTTCTAGACAAGTAAAAATTATTTTCTTGTTTTCAGAAAAAATAAGTCAAAATTAAATAAGTTTTTGCTTAGAGCAAGCAAAATAATGTCAATGGGGTGAGCAAAAAAATCTTATTTGAAACAGAAAACACTTCATTTTGACTTGTTTTTTTCTGAGAACAAGACAATTTTTACTTGTCTAGAATATCCTTCTTGATTTAAGAATTTGTAGGTATTTTGACAAGAAACAAGACAAAATCTAAGAAAAGCATTTTTTGCAGTGTTGTTTTTGTGTTGAATAAACAGATACTTCTGCAAAAATATCACCTGATAGTTACAATATTTTGTGCCTTCTAGCTGTGTCATTGTTATTAGCTTGATTTTCTTTATATTTTGTAGTGTTTGTTAATTACTTTCTCCGTAACTTGATTGTTGTTTAACCACTTTTAAATTCTGAGTAGTGTAGTGATTTGGCAAACTATAGTTTCCACAATGCAGTTTATCTTTTTCATGTAACGTATCGGCCTGATTTCATTCCTGCATTCTCTCTATTATCTCTTCAACAATCACACTTCTTTTCATTTAATATCTGCGTCTCTTAATCTCTGTCTAGATGGAAATGCTTTGGATGCATATTGAAGCGTATCTATATGGAACTGAGTGAGGAAAGCTCAGGTAAAGAGCAGGATAATCTGGGGCTCTCAGATAACACTGTCTTGCTCTTTGGAAATAGAACCAAAATCTTGAGCTGCACACATGTGGTGATTATGATTTTAGTGTGATTGCCATTGCTTGTTCGTCTATATGAGAGTTTTACAACAGTGTCTTTATGGTCATGAATACCTTCAAATGTAATTTTTATGAGCTTTAAGAAGAAAATTAAATCATTAAGGAAAGTCTGCTGCTCAAAACAGCCACATCAGTAGCTGTGTCAGGTATGATCCTTAACTTAATTAGCTATAATTTGTCTTATCACATATGTAAGTCTTGATTATTTCAAAAGATTGTGATTCACGCATCTACAGCATGACCTTCTTCAATGCTTGCTTAAATTACCTGCTGTTTAACTAATTGCATTATTATGGTGTGTATTTGTGTAAAAAAACTAGATATTTAACTAAATTTAGTTTTGTTGTTTAATTCAATTTTTTTTTTTTTTTTAAAGAGGTGGCCACATTTTTTACTACGAAGGGCCAAAAATCAAGTATGATTTTTAAAGTTTTTAAAAAAAGTTTCTTATGCTCATTGAAGCTGCATTTATTTGATCAAAAATCCAGAAAATATTGTGACATATTATTTCAATGTAAACTAACCATTTTTTATGTGAATATATTTTAAATATATATTATATTTAATTTGTATATATATGTAAGTTATTCCTGTGATGCAAAACTGAATTTTCAGCATTAGTGTACAGTGTCACATGATCCTTCAGAAATCATTTCTATATGCTGATTTATTATCAATGTTAAAAACAGTTGTGCTGCTTAATTTTTTTTTTTTTTTTTTTGGAACCTGTGATTCTTTTTTTCAGGATTCTTTAATAAAGTTAAAAAGATTTAACTTTATTTAAAATACAAATCTGTTGAAACAATATGAACTACCAAAAAAAATTTTCTTTCTTTTTTTGAAAAAAAAAACAACAACTTTTATTTACCAAGGATGTGTTATATTGATAACAAATTAATAGCAAAGAAAAATAATGTTAGAAAAGATTTCTATTTTAAACTTTTTTTTTTCATTAAAGAATCCTAAAAAAAGAATAACAGGTTCCAAAAAATTATTCTGCAGCACATCTGTTCCGAAAATTAATAATAAGAGTAATTAATCAGGAAATAAATTAGGACAATTTCTGAGGGAACATGTGGCACTGACAACTGGAGTAATGGCTGATGAAAATTCTGCTTTGCATCACAGGAATATATTATATTTTAAAACAGATTCGAATGGAAAATCATTATTTTAAACTGTAATAATTTCTCGCATTACTGTTTTCTTTCCTGCGTTTTTGATAAAGTAAATGCCACGTTCAAGAGCATAAGAGAATTCTTAAAAAACATAAAAAAAGCAGTTATATAATATATACAACATGTATAATATTTCAGTGCAAAAATAAAGCAAATATGTAAACAAAATGATATGCATCAATTGCATGTTTCCCCCCCTTTTTCCCCCCCAATCTTGTGACATGGCATGGTCATCATGGGCCGACTTTGGCAAAGGATTTATTTTAAGATTATAGAGGTCTTAAATTGTGTTCCCTTAAACGTGTAAATGGCAATAATTCATGCAGGAGTCAAGGATGCATAAGGAGAGAGAGAACAACCACAAAAAAGGTACGTGCTAGATTTGCAGGTCTACTTCCATGGTTTGAAAGTATGATAATTTTATTATGATTATTTTTTGGTTCACTGGTTTGTGTGTGTGTTCATTCCTCTCAGTCATGTCCAGGTCTGCTCCCCAGTGTGCTTTTGCCAGTCTGTGCAAGCTGCCCACTGTGCCGCCCCCAGAAGTGGGCATTAGTCTTCTAATTAAACTTCTTTATGGTTTGGGTGGCACAGAGCGCAGGCACATGTCATGCCAAGCCTTGTTTATACATGCCAGCCTCTGCTGTGCCCTGCCAAACTTTGCCATCTGACAGTATGCCAGCCTCTACATCTGAAGCCAGATCTACACCAGACTGTGCCAGTGATGAAGGTCCTTTCCAAGCAGTGTCACAGCGTGCCAGCCATTACCATTCAACGCCAGTCTCACCGTGCCTAGAGTAAGTTCTAATAAAGCTGCTGCTAATTAGCAGGGACCTTCATGAGTGTATTCAGAAACACAGGACTCATAGAAAAGCTATTAGTTGTATTGTTATTTATCTGATACCTTATATACCCTACCAGACAAATGTTTTGAATAATTATGAAAAAAGTTTCTTCTGATAGGCAAAGCTGCATTTATTTGATCAAAAGTACATTTAAAACAGCAGCTGTGAAATATTATTCCAATAGGTTCTTCAGATTATAAAAAGGTAAGCAAGAAATGGTTCTTTGAAGAACCTTTGACTAAATGGTTCTTTGTGGAACCAAAAATGGTTCTTTTATGGAATCGCTTGAAGAACCTTTTGAAGCACCTTCAGTGCGTATTTTTTTCCGGACTCATGTTAACGAATTGAACGCTTAAGCCGTGCCCGGTTGTAAATACAAAAAAAAAAAAAAGCCAGTAGAACTGTCCAGTAGTTTCTGTCATTGGGGTTGTTAATAATGGGCTAATTTTAATTTTTGGGTGAACTAACCCTTTAATAAATATGTTATAAAATGTCATTTATTGCTGTATATTCAGCATCATTACTCGAGTCTTCAGTGTCCCGTGATTCTTCAGGAATCCTTCTAATATGCTGATTTCCTGCACAAGAAACATTTCTGATCATTATGGATGTTGAAAACAGTTGTGCTGCATCATATTTTTGTAAAAAAAAAAAAAAACGAGATACATTACCATGCAAAAGTTGGTAAGATGGTAAATATGGAGAAGCAGGTGAGTTTGGGTAGAGGGAAGCTGGAAAACATACCAGACTTAATTTTATAGTGACTTGCTGCAGCAAATATAGTTTGTAGTAATAGCTTCAGTTGTTACTACTGTAAATACTTTTTTTTTTTTTTTGACATTGGAGGCTAATAAAAAGTTACCCTCAGCTTTACTTTTCTAACAATAACTTCAGTACCTATGGTGTTTTTATTAATTATGCTCACTTTTATAAGAGTAAATGCTCCAAAGATTTATTGTAAATGCCACAGTAAGTGCCATAGTTCAATTCAATGTAGTTTGAATGCAATTCGTGTCATTTTGGATTAAAGCGTAAATGGAAATGTGATGAGACATGAAAAACAAATTTTGTACGTTTAGTTTGTATTGCTCTTTTATAGGTTATGTAAATTGAGAGCCCTTTGACTTTGAGATGGTAATGAAATGCAGGGTTAATTTGGAAATGGTGACCCGTAGACATCGAGGTTGATGGGAGAATCCTGTCACCAGTGCGATCCTAACCAACACCTACGCAGGACGATTCCTGCATTTAGATTGCTGCGAGTTAGAAAGTTTCACTTTAATAGGAATTAACTCAGTTGACATGAAGCATAAGACCGAGCAGAGAGCTGATGCTAAATACAAAACCTGTTAATACATTTGGCCAACTCATCTGCAAGCTGTTTCCCCATTGGACCCGCAAGCTGTTCCCACAGCAGCCAGATGAGAGAGAGAGAGACACCCCAAGGGCTTGTGGGTAGTCCACCTGCTTTCAATGCAAGACAAACAAGGACCAGAGCTTACAGAAGCTTGATTGAGGTATATAAATTAAGACATTTTTGGATAATTAGATGTCTTACAGTCAAATATTGTGACTGTGTTTGAAACACTTGCGCTGTCATTAGTACAGTGGGTATGTGTGAATGCTAATACACTCATCTCTTGTGTGAGTCTAAATATGGATCCAGAAAGATGCAAATCTGCCATAAGTTTACATGGCTAATGTGCATTAATATGCATTTTCATCCATGCCATGTTTACTGGAGCAGGTGTTCAAACAGGCTGATGAATAATGAGCTCTTTGCTGGTCTCCATCCAGATTTTAATATAAACTATACTGTTTTTTTGTTTTTTTTATCCATGCATCACTTATTTGCACATTTTAAAAACTAGTGTGTTGAATTGTCAGCGTGTATTAGACGTTGTTCACTGTAAATATCTGACATGGCAATTAGAAGCAAATCTACACACTTGTGTTTCACACAAAATGTGAGTGTAATTAATTGTTTATTTTAAATAATACTTTAAATTTTGGAGGAACTATTCAGTTATTTGAATATTAAGCTAATAAGTATGTCTGTCTCTGTTTACCTATGTTTCAATTCTGTTTGTGTAGCTGTCTCTTTTGGACTCTTCTATCGTATGTTTACGGGGCATTAGAAAGTGTTTCCAGTGAAGATTTTTGAACGGTGAACCTGATCTGAGTAAAAACCACACAGAGGTCAATGAAAAATCTCAAGGAAGATACAAAAATTTGCATCTGCGCATGTTTGCTTGACTGCCTTTTATTCTCTCCACACAGTTTTGTCCAATCCTGAAAAAAAGGACGTGGTTCTGCATAGGAAGTTCTGCAGAGACATGCCCACGGTTCATTATAGGAAAGCAGAAGTGAGAAAAATATCAGTTCTTCTGTAAAACTAGCTGCCACTTCAGAGGAGAAGAAAAATACATCGGCAAATATTGTCATTATTAAGGTGAGTTAGTAAATAACTTGTTAATTGTTACTGATCACTGTTCTAGATTCCAAGTATTGACAGCAGATTCATGCATTTAATAACAGTAATGCAATTTAAGTTAATCAACTAAGCTACTTTTAGTTCTTTTTATTATAAATACACAGACTGATTTAACATTCCAAGCTTTATTTAATTTTATGGATTCATTTTGATAATGTGGATTTATACATAAGAGAACAATCACAATAAAACCTGAATTAAAGGTTCAGCCAAAAATGTGAAAAACAAGCAAAGATGTTTCATGTGACAAACTGTGAAACCACTTCCTTATACTACTTTATTGTAACTGTGAACTAAATTTCTTGTCCAAATTTCTTGTACTTTAAGTCTCAGGAGCCTTAGTATGATGAAACTCAATCTAACATCACCAGCACTGAGCTAAATCTTTCAAACTTTACAAGTATAATCTTAAATTGAAGAACAATCTAATCTGTTTTAAACCTTAAAAGTTTAGAAAAGGTTTGAAAATGCTTGTTGAGAGTAAGGGAAACAGATCAAAGGGAATTTATTTTGGGGGAATTTTGACAGGATCACTTTTTTTTACGGCTGGTCAAATGAATATGTCAGCGATCAGTTGAATGGGCTGTAACTACAAACTCTGCAACAAATATTAACATCTAAAGTATAGTAAACACTATTTATTAGTATCTTAACAAGATAGATAGTTAAAGACATTAACTAAGTAAGCACAAAACAAGATACTTCTCTTGAAATACAAAAAAAGACATTAAATCCCAAATTATTCAATATCTTAGATTTAGACAAACCATCAATTGAACTGAATTTTCAATGAGGCTATAAAATGTTATATTAAGTGCACCAGTTTAGCTAAAATCTAGACCTATTACTTGTGTTTCTTGTGTTAGGAAATTCTCTTCTTGTGGCATCATTCGCTGAAAAGGGGTTTTCCTCAAGTTTGTTAATTTGCTGACTGTCTGGTAGCATTCGTGGTGACATCTAGGGAAGCCAATCACTGTGGGTGTTGGCTGAAAGATTGATGCACTTCTTGACCCCTGACTAAAGGCCAAAATGTTTGCAAAACTTGCTAGTGTCATGAGTTTTTAAACGGTATCCTTACCAATTAGACATTGTTTTAGGTTAGGGTGTAACCACATTATCCTCCTCATACATAAATGAAGAGGTTATTATATCAGTTAACAGTTTCTAGCTTTCCTCCTCTTGCAGAGTATTTAAACATGATTTCTATAATGAGAATATGATGCATTTACCCAGAATTGATTGATAATTTGAAAAAAAAAATAACATTCAAACACATGTATAAATTAAAGATGCACAATATCATCTGTATGTCATCGGAATCAGCAATTAAGGGGATAGTTCACCCAAAAATGAAAATTTCATGTTTATCTGCTTTCTCCCAGGGCATCCAATATGGACTTTGTTTCTTCAGTAGAGTACAAACTAAGATTTTTAACTCAAACCATTGCAGTTTGTCAGTTATTTAATGACAGTCAATAGGCTCCATGGCTTTGAGAGTCAAAAAAACAGACAAAACCAAACTAAACCTTGTGGCTCGTGACGATACATTGAGGTCTTAAGACACTAAACAATCGTTCTGTGTAAAAAAAACTGAACAGTTTTTATATCATTTTTTACCTCTGATCCACTGCAATGCCCAGCTGTCCTGAGCCTGTTCACAACAGCCGGCACATGAATAAGAGCAAGCAACCGTAATTTCAGTTGATCAGGCTCAAAAGTTGGGAGGTGGTGAAAAGTCAATACTCCCAGTTCATGCAAGCAAACATAATATTTTAGTTTTTAATCAGTTGTAACAATCAGGATAAGCACAAGTAATTACCATTTAGAGTGATGTACACGTGCGACCGAACACTTTTGTGTGTACGTGGGTCCGGCCAGAGCCGCTCAGGACAGTTGAACATTGTGGTGGATCAGAGGTAAAGAATAATATGAATACTGATCAGTTTCTTGCACAGACCAATTATTTTGTGTGTTAAGATCTCAATGTATCATCACGAGCCGCAGGGTTTAACCCTTAAAGACCTAGAACATTTTGGGGGCACCTGTATATTTCTTTGTTTTTTCAGACCTATTCTAGCAGTCAGCATTAATTGTCATATATCATTACAAACATAAGAACTTGAACTTTATGTCTAGCTAATTTAAAATTACAATTTTCCTTTTGTTTTCTCTAAATAATAGTGAATTTCCAGAATTTTAGGAAAAACGCTAGCAACAATTGGGTGTTTCTTACTGTGTACTCAAACAAAAACTCCTGAAGTTTTTTGAATTTTTTCTTTAAAAATTTGTATATAGGTGTTCTACACTTCCAAATAAAACGCTAGCAACAATTGGGTGTTTTTTTACTGTGTACTCAAACAAAAACTCCTGAAGTTTTTTGATTTTTTTCTTTAAAAATTTGTATATAGGTGTTCTACACTTCCAAATAAAATTTTGTCACAATTTTGTCAAAAATTCACACAAAATGAGAGAGAAATATACAGAGTGCAACCAAAAAAAATAGTGCACATAATCTTTAAAAAACTATATAAGAATTAGTTACATAATATAACAACCAAATAGATGGATCTGCTGGCTGTAGTCTGCTTCGGAATCAATTTTACCGGGACATCGCCTAGTGACGCGAAAACCTAAATTCCAGTGCTTTATCTGATAGGTACTGCTGTTTCATCCTTATTTTTGGTTTGTGTTATGTCAAAGGGTTCTGTCGTGAGTATTTCTGTACATTTTCAAAGAATGCTGTCATGCAAATGTGTTTTTTTGCGTCTGTTTTCATGCAAGCAAGACACACTTTGCTTTCACTTTGCATTTGTTCAGATTTGCAAAGAAACATACTAATCGGTGGTTCAAAAGATGAATGTTTATTGGTTGAATAGATGACAGTTTGAACCAGTCTGGGCACAGGGGTGGGACTAAGCATCAATAATCGTTCCTGTTTGGCTCAGAGGACCGAAACGTATTGATTTCATCTGACAAATCAGTGCTGAGGAAATGCGATGATGTAATCACGCTCACCACGGAGCCTCTGAATATCCAAATGAGACAATGCGATATCACTGAATAGATCGTAGACTCTGTACATTACAAGACTTTTTAAAGCATTCAGATTGGATTAGCGGTTCAAAAGTTATTAAACATTTAAGAACAATAGTTATTTTTAGCCGCCGGCGGCTGTCTTGGTCTTTAAGGGTTATGATTTTGTCTGTTATTTTGTTTTTTTTTTGTTTTTTTGAAGCCGTGGTTTCCATTGACCATTATTATATGACTGACAGACTGCAACGGCTTGAGTTAAAAATCTTTGTTTGTGTTCTACTGAAGAAACAAAGTCACCTACATCTTGGATGCCCAGGGGGTAAGCAGAGAAACATCAAATGTTCATTTTTGGGTGAACTATCCCTTTAAAGGTTTAAATTTAAACATCAGTATTGTACCACTAATAAAAAATATGCCGATAAGATGAACAACTCAACTACTAAATGCATTGGTAAGGTGTGTTAGCACTAAGATCACATCAGCAATGTGGTTATTCTTAAAGGGAACTTTTGCCCAAATGGTAATTAGATTTACTTTTTTGGGCTGCTGCATTTAATTTGAGGAGACACTGTTGTGCGAGTCATCAGTCACTAATGTGTGCAGCAGCAACATCCTCCAATTAGTCCTAATGTCAGCCCAGTAAGGACTTCAATTTATTTAGGGGGGCACTGTAGGCCTACTTGTAATAAAATGAAAAATAAAATAAACAACATTAAGATGCTTACGTTTTTGAATAAATAAAGCAGTAATTGAGATTCGTAGATCATGGCAATAAAGTGCAACTTTTTGAACACTATCATTTTCTTCTCCAATAGTCCATGAAGGAAGATGACATCTGTTTCAATGCTGCTTTATGATACTCTAGATGACCTGGAAAAGGTCAGTCTGAAGAGATTCAAGAGTCTCTTAAAACACGATGGGCCTGTTCAAGCTAGTAAACTGGAGGATTCTGATGTCACTGATATGGTGAATATAATGATGGAACATTTTGGACCAGAAGAAGCTGTGAAGATCACACTGAACATCCTGAGGAAGATGAACCAGAACCATCTAGCTTTTACTTTGCAGAACAAGTACACAGAAGGTAATAAGCCGACAACATAGATTTATAAATATGTACAGTATATTCCTTTTTGAAAGAAGATTCTAATGTTTGCCAAAGCTGCATTTATTTTTTCAAAAATATTGTGAAATGCTAGCCTAGAATCTAGACGTGCCCCTAGCGGCAGCAAATTACATTTGCTTCTAAGGTCAGTCTAGTTACTCTCAATTCACTTAAATTTCCGAAAAATCCAAGATGTACCGGGCCAATCACGAGTCGGTGGGCGGGCTTAACATGATGACGTCTGACCTGCGTCCATAAGTTCAGTCAGACATGAATTCCTGGTTCCGTGAATTAAGCGTGGAAAACTGAACAGTATTTATATATTTTTTTACTTTTGATACACAGCCACGTCCATGTGTCCTGAGCAGGAGCTCGTTAACGTTACATCTGAACGCGCTGTGGTGTAGAATACGCAAACACCGGAAGCGATCTGTGGCGTGTATACGACACTCATTGTTTACACAGCACAAGAGATTGTGGATATAGCGGCTATTCAAAATGGTAATTACTTGCGCTTGTCCTGGTTGTTCAAACCCATTTAAAGCTGAAAAAGATTACGTTTGCTTGCGCAAACTCATCCTGGACTTTTTTTTTTTTTTTTTTTTACATATTTCCCCTTTCGGTGTTTGCGTATACTACATCAAAGCGCGTTCACATGTGACGAGTCGAATCATAGATATGCTAAACTCGTGCTCATGACAGATGGACGTGGGTGTGTATCAAAGTTAAAAAGAAAATTATATAAATACTGTTCATTTTCTTGCAAAAACCGATCGTTTCGTGTCTTAGGACATCAATGTATCGTCACGAGCCGCAGGGTGTAATTTGGATTTGTCTGTGCATGTTTTTGTTTACTTTTAAAGGTTTAGTGCCCATCTATGTCTATTATTTAGCTGACAGACTGCACAGTGCACTGATTTTTGTTAAAAATCTTCGTCGCTCTGACTACGTCACCTGACCGACTAAGTCTCTGATTGGTTGTAGCGCTATCCTATTGCGTGGAGAGGAGTTTGAAAGACAACCGTTTATCCCACCCCTCCGGTTGAGCCCTGTCTATGGAGAGTGCCCAGACCCTACATTTATGTGGGTCTGGCTTGCCAGGCTAGTGAAATGCTACAATTTAAACAAAAAGTTTTCAGTTTCAACAGCTTGTAAATAAATACCTTCCAGTCATCATCACAGGAAAATTTTCACAGCTGATTTTTTTGGCATCTGGAGATGCACCAAAATGAAAATTATGGGCGGAAACGAAATCAAAAATTTAGGATGCCCAAAATGCTTTTATGTAATTGTTTATTTTATTAAATAATGAAAACAATTTCAGTTCTTATTTTTTTTTATCGTGTGTGATGAACACTGTTATGTGATTTTTATTTTCAGCTCATATTTTTGGCCATTTTTGCTCAAAAATTACATTTTGGGGTTTTCAGCTTACAATTTTTGGCAGCTGAAAATTATGTGCATCCCTAATCATTACTCAAGCCTTAAGTGTTACATGATTCTTGAAAAATCATTCTAATATCCTGACTAATAGTTTAAAAATTGTGGTGCTTGATTGAATTTGGAAACCACTTTTTCAGGATACTGTGAACATAAAATCTTATTCTTTTCTGTCTTCACAGTGCAGAGACTGTTAGAAGTAGCTGAGAAATGCACAAGAAAACAAGGTGAATCAACCTCCTTACACCAGAGTCAGAAATTATTTTAGCAAATTTGATCTCCGTACAAAACAAAATTGCATTCAGTACTGTGCATTTAAATATCATATGTCTGCACCATTTCATTCATGCCAGTGTGAAAACCTTTTCTATTTCATTTACTAATGTTGTTTTGTTTTTGTGACAGATGATTTCTGGCTCCAGGAATTCTTGAAGACTCACAAAGTGAACATGAAGGAAAAAGTAGAACACATTTTTGAGGGCAAAAGAGAAAATGAAGCACATCTCAAAGATGTGTACACAGAACTCTTCATTACAGAGGGGGATATTAAAGAAGTCAATCATGAACATGAGATTCTGAAGATTGATGATGCCTTTAAAACCTGTAAATCACAGAACAAGCCAATCAAATGCAATAAAGTATTTATTCTGAACAAAAATACAAAAAAGATTGTGCTGACCAAAGGCATTGCTGGCATTGGAAAAACTGTTTCAGTGCACAAGTTCATTCTGGACTGGGCAGAAGGCGAAGCCAATGACAATATTGACTGTGTGTTCCTGCTTCCATTCCGAAAGATGAACTGCATTAAAGACAAAGAGATCAGTCTGCATGAGTTTTTACAGAAATTTAATCCTGAAATGAAGGGTCTAGAAACAACACAGATATATAAGAGCTGTACATTAGCCTTTATCTTTGATGGACTGGATGAGAGTCGACTGACTTTAGATTTTAACAGTGGAATGGTGACAAATGTTGAGGAGCGATCATCTGTAGATGAACTGTTTACAAGTCTGGTGAATGGGACTCTGCTTCCATCAGCTCTTATCTGGGTGACCTCACGACCAGCAGCAGCCAATCAGATCCCTCCTGAGTATGTAGGATTGTTCACAGAGGTGCGAGGATTCACTGACCAGCAGAAGGAGGAGTACTTCAGGAAGAGAATTAAAGATGAGACCCAGGCCTCCAGATTGATCTCACTCATTAGGAAATCTCGTAGCCTCTTCATCATGTGCTACATTCCTGTCTTCTGTTGGATCACAGCCACTGTCCTTCAGAAAATCCTCATTGAGAACAATGCAGAGACCACCACAACACTCACTGAAATGTACATTCACTTCCTGCTGATACATATGAAGATAAAGAGTGAGAAGCAAGACAGGAAAGCAGAAAGAGTCCATACAAAGCTTTTAGATTCCAATAAAACAATGATTTTGAAGTTAGCCAAGCTAGCATTTGAAGAACTAAAGAATGAAAACATTGTGTTCTATGAAGAAGATCTGAAAGCGTGTGGGATTGATGTGAGTGAAGACTTTGAGTCCCTAGGAATGCTGACTGAGATCTTTCAGCAAGAAGCTGTACTTCACGAAATTAAGGTCTTCTGCTTTGTGCATCTGAGTGTTCAAGAGTTTCTTGCTGCAGTGCATGTGTTCCTCTGCTACCTGAACAAGAACATGGAGGAGCTTCAGTTTTTCAGTAAAAAAACACAAACTGAGGTCAGGCCGAACTTTGAGTTTCAGCCTGAACAGTCTGAAAAACACAAAACCCATGAAAATATTCAACTGCATAATTTAGTAAACAATGCTGTTGAAAAAGCAATGCAGAGTAAGAGAGGACATTTAGACCTCTTTTTGCGTTTTCTGATGGGCATTTCACTGGAACCAAATCAGAACCTGCTCAGAGGCTTGTTCCCTTACACTGAAGACAGCAAAAACAGCATCACAAAAACAGCGGAGCACATTACAGAACTATTAAAAAAACAGGACATCTCATCTGAAACCTCGGTAAATCTGTTTTACTGTTTACTGGAGCTCAATGACAATTCATTATATATGGAAATACAGAAGTACCTTGAATCAAATACAAAGAACCAGCTCTCATCTTCCATGTGTTCATTACTGGCCTACGTACTGCTGATGTCAGAGAAAGTGCTAGATGAGCTTGACTTAACAATGTACAGGACCACATTGGGAAGCCACATGAGACTTCTTCCAGCTGTAAGATGCTGCAGAAAAGCAAAGTCAGTAACTGTTTTTAAGTCAGTCTTTTAAAATCAATTTTAACTTAAGATTCAGTTTGATATATCTAGTGTTTACTGATTTTGGTAAAGGTAAAGGTTGCATTTTCTTAAGTGGCTTAACTAAACAGTGATTTTGTACACATTTGAAAATTAATTTAATTTGTCTGTCACAGTTGCAACACTACAAGGCAATTTGAATGTTTCTAGGAATTTTAAATGTTCACATAAAATGTAACACAAACATGAACAGTGTTCCTTCAAAATAAACACAAAAATGTCTTGGGCAAATACAAATACATAGTGTTTTTTTTTTTTTTTTTTTACAGGCTGTCTGATTGTTATCTGGATGATGCCTGCTGTGAAACTGTGGCTTTAGCACTGCAGATACCAAACTCACCCCTGATAGAGCTGGATATGAGTGACAATGACCTGCAGGATTCAGGAGTAAAGCTGCTCTCGGATGGACTGAAGAGCCCAAACTGTCAGCTGACCAAACTAAGGTCTAAGAGTCAGATATATTTTATATGTTGATTTCATACACATAGGGTATATCACCCAAATAAAATAGATTCCTGAATGTAATTATCTTTTATTAAAATGATCTGGTGCTTGATCGGTGATCGGCTGTGAAGCCATTTGAAGCTATTGTAAAATACTCAGCAAACAAACACCTGTGAACTAGTTACATGAGTAATGTACAACTGCGTCTTCTCTGTGTTTCTGTTTAAGCAACCTATGTAGAAAGAGAGGTCAGTCATTGCGATTCCAAGAGAATCCCCATGCGGATGTCACTCCCGAAATTTTGCAGAATGTATTCCACATGGGTCCTCTTTTTGCTGCATGAAATTTTTTTTTTAATTAAATTATGAATGGCCTATATAGACAAAAAATCATGCAAAGACCACTCCCTTAATTACGAAAAAGTTGTCACGCATTTCAGTTTACCTCATTTTCAGTTAAATTCTGCAATGATCAATGAATCTGTCTACACAGCACAATTACTCTTATTTACAGTGCATCTACACTTTATTGTAATAAAAGGATTTACGAACTTCCAGAAGGCCTAAACAAAACCTTAGTAAGTAAACGCCTCTGGTTGACCATTGCATTCCAGAAATCAACAAATATTTTTGTGACTGGCTACAATGTTCAACACTGCAAAAACAAAACGCAAACACAAATATACATTGGATTCTGCATTAGGCGACTGCCGCCTATTTTCATTTTGTTGTTTATTTAATTATTAAAGTTAAGTTCGACAGCTCACACTTTCTTCCTTCTTAAATCTTAAACTTTGTTTTGTGCATATATACAATTTCCTTAAATCATCCTGGCGACCCACCTGAGAGTTGTGACCCAGGGTTTCGAAAACCACTGATCTAATGTGAACTTCTTATAATATTACTGCATAAGCATGACAAGACCAAAAAATAAATAGGAATAAAAAACACATTTATTCAATACAAGTCCCTCACTTCCACATATTAGGGCTGGTGGTGAAAAAACATGTAATTTCTCTTATTTTCTGTTTGGTGATAAAAATAAACATGTTATAGATCCAGAAATGAAATAAAAATTAACTAGTAAGTATACAGAAAATGTTATACCACCGTATTGTTCTTTACCTCAGATAAAACTGTGAAGTAATTTAAGTATTTAATGGGTATGTAATTATGCCTTTTTTTATTGTTCTGTATAGATTGGAATCCTGTTTTCTCACTGGTCATTCATGTGAAATTGTGGTATCTGTTCTACAATCACCAAACTCCCATCTGATAGAGTTGGACATGGGTGACAATGAGCTGGAGGATTCAGGAGTGAAACTGCTCTTCGATGGCCTGAAGAGACAAAACTGTCATCTGGAAATACTAAGGTTTGATACTAATTTATTGAATAGTCAAAGTGGTGAAGTGTCTGCTATTAAAGCTGGTAATGATATGTAAGCTAAGGTTAATTCATAGTTATCAGTCATGTGACTGGTACAGAGATCTGAAGGGCAAAACATCTGTAGATCCATGCAGTAACAATGCATATTACTGTGAATCTTTTTAATATAATCTGTATATAGAAATAAAGGTGATTTGACCTTATGTGAATAAGCTTCAAGTTTTTGGACAGTTCATTTACAGCACATGCTGCAATATTTCAAACATTAAAAACAGCAGTCTATTATAAAATGCTTAACATGCTTTAATGCACTACAACAATCACATTGAGTATACACCTTAATGATGCATACTATACAAGCAAGTAGATGAACCCAACATATAAACACAACACACTAAACTGCATATTAAGCATTTTTCTTAACTTTTTTATGAGAAAGTGCTTAATGTGAATCCTTTAGGTGTACACTAAATTTGGTCCTCAAACATCACTCTCCTAATGCATTAAGCCACATTATGCAAGTTATTTTAGCATGTTAACATGTCTCCTGTATATAACATGCATCATCAACCAACTGTATGAGTTTGCACTTTTAACTCCACTATGCAGAGAGATCCACAATGAAAGCTTTTACTAGATGACATTTGTAACACTAGATTGACAAACACTACACTGACCAATCAGATGACTGGGACAGAATAAAAATGTTTGTGTTGTAGAATGTTTCAAGGGGTCCTATTATGCTTTTTCACTTTTTGAACTTTAGCAAGTGTGTGGTGTGTATGTTTGGGCATACAAAACATCTACAAAGTTACAAATCTCAAAGTCGACTCCAAACGGAGATATTTAGTTTTAAAAAAATCCCTTTTCAAGAACTACAACGAACGACTCGTTTGGACTACAGCGTTTGTTTACCGGATGCAATGATGTCACAACGTGGTATCCCGCCTACGGAAATTCAATTTGTTGGTGGGTGGGGGATTCGCCTAACTTTACCCATGTATTAAGGAAAGCCGCTTTTGGGACGCTACAGCGAGCTGTAGGTCGGCTCGTTTAAACAAAGCTTTAACTAAAGGGTCCGCAAATTGCTCCAGTAGCTGTGCTGAAGCAGCGCCATTCCCGTGTGTGTTACAGAGGGTCCAAACACACACAGATCCACAGCTGATGTAGACACCAACATTGACTAATGTTTTATCATTTGTGAACGCGTCGGCACTGTCCCGTAGACATCTGCAGTGTGTGGAAAGAGATTTATTCATCATACAGTGTAGATAGCTTCACTAGCCTTATAGTTTCAGGCATGCAAATAATTAAATACATTAGCACAATAATGATAATATCATGTATCTGCGATCTTGCAGACTGATGATAGGACCAACAATAGCGTATTATTTACTCACCCTTCATGCATCCAAGGTGTATATGACTTCCTTCTTTCAGACGAATGCAATCAGAGTTATATTAAATAAATTCTGGTACTCATAGAACAGCATAGACTGAAAATACGTCTATCCATAAAAAAAAGTGCCTCATATGGCTCCGGGGCGGTCGATAAAAGCCTCCTTTTGGGATCAGATGTGTTTGTGTAAAAAAAAAAAAAAAAAATCCATATTTAAAACGTAAGAATCACTTTAATCTAGTTTGCTGCTTTGGGAAGGGGCGCAGCAGGGCGGAATACGGTCTACGCTGTTGGCCAATTGCAATGCAGTGGGACAGCTGACCAAACACAATACTTTTGGTTTTTCGGAAGGCGGAACCCGGAACTAATCGAGCCGTTTGTGCCAGCCTGGGGAGAAAGCTATTGTAATAATGTAAATTATGTGAAAAATAATGCGTTTTTCGAACAACTAAGCATGACAGCATGTTCAAGTACACCCCAAAATCAAATTAAAGACTTTGTAAAGGAGCATAATAGGACCCCTTTAATATTCTTTCAGATCTCACTATAGAATGAAAATCAAGGATTGAGAGCACAGTTTAATCAGTTTGATGTATATACACTGCTTAAAAGTATTATTTATGTATGTATTTAGAATGCCTGTAAGTGTTTTTTTTTTAAGGTATTAAAAGGTGTTTTGATGGTAACAGTTTTTACCAGTACTACTTTATTTTGTAAATGGCTGTATAAACTGGTGAACAATCAGAAATCAATTTTATTTTCAATAGAACATGTATCATTATAAAATGATACAGAATACAATAAAATTGGATGAGTAATTATTCAGTTTTTTTTTCTTTATCTGTTCAGATTAGCATACTGTAAACTCACTGATCAGTGCTGTGAAACTGTAGCATCAGTTCTACAATCATCAAACTCGAATCTTAAAGACCTGGACATAAGTAGCAATGACCTGCAGGACTCAGGAGTGAAGCTGCTTTTTGATGGGCTGAAGTACCCGAACTGTCAAATTGAGAAACTGAGGTTTGAGATTCAGATTTTTTTATTATTATTGATTGAGTTGTGATAACATTTACATTTACTCATTTGGTTTGAGTTTTTTTTTTTTTTTTTTTTGGTGATAACTTGGTTTGGGAACTGTATAGAGAAAATAGAATCTAAAAATTAGGAAACTAAATTACGCCTAACAGTAGGTGGTGGCATGGCACCGTCTTATTAAGTGAGTCACTGAGTCAATTATTCAATAGATTCTTTCAAAACAAATGATTCATTCAGGAACAAAGTAAGAAACTCTTTGTATGAATGGATCATGTAATCATTGACTTAGTCAAAGGGCTCAATAAAAAATTACTTAATTTCACAAATAACAAAATCTGTATTATAGTGATCAGTTATAAAGTACTGATAGGCTACCTGACACAGTTGCTGTAACTTTTCATATATATTTGGACAGTTCTTGTCGGGGTTTTAATGACACTGTTAAATTTTCAGAGAGCAAATCTGCGGTTCTAGAAATTATTTTAATGATTAATAACTTTTCGTTATTGCTTCAAAGGAAAGAAAACCAGCATGGGTATGTTTAAGTAAGCTAGATATGCACAGATGCTGTGCAATTAGGCTGTATTTTATATATAATTTAGCTTACATGATCTTCCCCAAGAAAATATTAAATGAACATAATTTATGAAAAGTATTATGTTCATGACCAAATAAAGCCAAGAGCCCAAGATGGTATGATAAACGGTTAACACAGTAAGTGCTTGACAGTAAAAATCTACATTTCAAAGTTACAGAATATGGTAAAGAACATTTAATGGGTGTGTATTTATCCTGTTTTTTTATTCTGACCAGTTTACTGGCCTGTAAATTCACTGGTCAGTGCTGTGCATTTGTGGCATCATCTCTACAATCATCAAACTCCCGACTGATAAAACTGGACATGAGTTACAATGACCTGCAGGACTCGGGAGTGAAGCTGCTCTCTGATGGACTAAAGAGCCCAAACTGTCAGCTGGAGATACTGAGGTTTGAGGTTAATTTCTCAGTATATTAACAGTATATTAACAAAAAACTACAAAACACACACACACACACACACACACACACACACACACACACACACACACATATATATATATATTTATTTATTTATTTATTTATTTATTTATATATTATAATTTGAGAGAGATTCCATTTTATCAGTTTATAATAAATGGATGTGTAATTATTTTATTATTATTATTACTCCGTTCAGATTGTCAGACTGTAAGCTTACTGGTCAGTGCTGTGAAATTATGTCATCAGTTCTACAATTATTAAACTCCCGTCTGAAAGAGCTGGATATGAGTAGCAATGACCTGCTGGACTCAGGAGTGAAGGTGCTTTCTGATGGACTGAAGAGCCCAAACTGTCAACTGGAGAGACTGAGGTTTGTGATTAATTCATTCAGTGTATTGACACATTAAATATTTTACTAAACATACTAAATGTATAGTCAAAATATATAATGTGTGAATTTTTCATGTGTATGTGTAAGAGTCACTCTCAGAGGAAAGAAGAATACTATTGAATAGAAAACAATACACAGAGTGTCAACAACAGAGCTTAAGATGTTGCAGATTACAGTATTTAATTAAAACAGAACCTAAAATAACTTACCCAAACAGGGCTATTTCCTTCGAGAGATACAAATATATTTGCATATGATCCTCAGTAACTGGTAGATGACTGTATACTGTAGATTTGAAAAAAAAAATTACATTCAAACTTTTATGATTTGACAGAGAATTCACTTTTATAAGTTTATAATAAATGAATTTGTAAATATTATGTTTTTTTTATTTTGTTCAGATTGAGTAACTGTAAACTCACTGGTCAGTGCTGTGAAATTGTGTCATCAGTTCTGCAATCATCAAATTCCCATCTGTTAGAGCTGGACATGAGTTACAATAAGCTGCAAGACTCTGCACTGTAAACCCTAATGTTGTCTTTACTTAAACAATCAAGTTATGTTGACTAAACATTACTTACAATGTTGTGTGTTGGTCCTGTTACTTAAAAATGTGAGTTAATTTAACTTATTTACCATCAAAATGCATTAACTTAAGATTTTAAGTGTTGTGAGCTCAAAATCATGATTAATCCTTAGAAAAAAAAAACATTTTCAAAAGGTCAGTTTCACAAATGTAGTCTTTTTCCTTTTTAAAAAATTATAATACCATGTGCAAGGTCTTTTCTCTTTTTTAAATCAGAAACAAATTGCTTCAGTTACAATTATTCACCATAATGGGAACACATTTGGGTTACTTATTTTTATTTATTTATTTTATTTTTTGTGACACTGGGTTTCACAGTTTGATTTTAATGCTTTTAAGCAAAGCTGAGGAGCTTCTACTCCCTTCGGAGAGGCGTGCAAATCATACGATTCCCCACATCCACATTCAGCTGTGGTGCGTGCATTATGGTAAACACAAGTGTTTTGCAAGAATTTTCTTTTTACGCTTGAACCATATTAACAGCACAAAGTATGCCAATCTTTATGTAATCCATATAGTAAACTAGTTTGTAAACTCTACAGAGAGCGCAAAATCACATTTCAAATACTAATAGCGAAAGTGCTTTACCGGAAATCTGACATATTATTATAGTTTGAAAATGGCCCGCGCTTACATGCTCACATTTCGCAGTTCTTTATTTTAATGTGATTGGACATGCAAGGAGTTCCGCCTAGCAACAAGAGAGCTGATTGGTCCTTTTGCCGTCGTCTGTTTTGTTGCTGACAAGTTTGAAGACAGATGTTTTTCTTCTATGTTCGGTAAGTAAATTATGTAAATGTTAATATAAAGTGACGATTTTGAGTGAAATATGCTTATTTAAGTCCCTGTGATACGTTTCTATAATAAAAGACAACACAGCCATGGTCAAACTTTGACAGCGTAGCCATCAAGTAACGTTAACTTATATGGATTTGAGATGGTATGATAACTGAGATATCAAATTAGTCTTTATTTGATTTGTAAAAACCGAAACATATTAGTTAATTCATTTAATCATAGTGTAATTGTGTATTTCTGTGGGAAAGAGCATGGCAGCCACTTCTGAGATCAATTAATCAACAAAATATTGTGCATAATGTTATCAAAGAATGAATGAAAAGTCGACAATTTTGACTTGTACAGAGCATTTGTAAAGTATGCACATTTAGTTTTATTTTTGGATAACGCTGTAAGACTACAATCTTAATTATAGAGTAATTTTTTTTTATTTTTTTTTAACTTATTGTTAAACTTATTATTTTCAACTTTTCTGTTACAGGTTACATGAGACAATAGCATGTGGAAATGTAAGTATTGTGTTTTTGACTCTGCAAGCATTTTTGTTCAGCAAAATAAAATCATGTGTTTTACAACAATTTTCTTTTTTTTTCTTCTTTTTTTTTTAGTGGTCTATTCCTTTAACATGATAAAGAAAACCAATTCTTAGCCTTCATTATTTACTAATTATTTATTAGCCTGTAAAGCATTTCTGTGTGGAAGCTAATGTGATTAGTTACCTGATGTTTCCCCCAAGGTTTGCATGGAGTTCAACAGAATTAAAGGCAAAAATCTAATGCAGGAATTCTAGAAAAACCTGGACAGACACCGTTCATGGACCTTTGTATAACCAAAAGGGGGTGTCCTGGTCAGCGCTTGTTGAACTTTTTACAGCAAATAAAGGTCAGTAGTTATTTGTCTTATTTAACATAACTTGAAGGATGGAAACCAAAAACGGAAATCCTCTCCTCATTTCCTCACCCGCAGTTGTTCCAAACCTGTATAAATTTCTTTGTTTTGCTGAAACCAAAGGAAGATATTTTGAAGGAATATTTGTGACCAAACAATTTTGGTGCAGCACTGACTTCATTAGTATTTCTTTTTAGTATGTACATGTAAGTGGTGCATCAAAACAGCTTGGTTTGGAACAAATTTAGGGTGAGTAAATGACAGAATTTTCATTTTTGGGGGAACTATCCCTTTAGAAGTATTTATTTTAACAATGTAATTTATTTATTATTTTCTCATATCAGTAATCTGCTATGTATGATAATCTAAAATTTAATTTATATCACATACCAATGCTTAAAATAGATTGATATTGAGTTTTTTGGCTTTAATAGAATTTCATGTTTTCATGTTTTAAAGTCAGCCCAGCCAACTGAGGTCCGAACCCTTGTTCTTCGGGGACTGCCTATCATGCTTGGAGATGATGATTCTTCTTTCTTCCAGTCATCTTTAGTAAGTAAATCTGTTCTTAAAAGGGATAGTTCACCCAAAAATTATTACCCCATGGTTTACTGACCCTCAAGCCATCCAATCAGAGTTATAATAAAATTTATCCTGGTTCTTCCAAGCTTTTTAATGAGAGTGAATGAGGGATGAAATTTTGAATCTCCAAAAATTCCATCCATCCATCATTAAACTGCCCAACAAGGCTCCAGGGGGTTTGTATCAGTTTGTTTAAGAAAATATCCATGTTGGATTAGAATTGGTGTTTAAAAAAAAAAAAGCGGGCATTCTGTTAAACATGCATTGATGATAAACCTTGGATTTCTGATCACAATACTATATTTATACCTCTTTTTTTCACTAGGTATCTGATCATCACAACACTATCCTTGATGTGCCAGTGGGGATCTTATTGGAGGACACTGATCTTCAGTCTTCCAATTCCTTGCATTTGACTTCTTCAGTTTGAATAATTATTGAAGGCCAAGTGGTGATGGACAAAGTGCAGGACCTCCCACAGGCAATCTGACTTCTCTTCGGTCTGATATACGCACTACACCTGAATTAACCAAGATCACTCACCAACAAGATTGATTTCATCTGGCGTGTACTAATGCCAATGGGACAGAATGCTTTCAAGCCAAGAGTGCAGTCTCTGGCAAACCAACTTTTTGCTTAAGAAATCACTGTGATACTTTAACATTCTTTGTTTTGAGTCTCCCCCCTCCCTTAATTTACTCCATTATCCATTTTATAAAGAATAAAAATAATGTTTAAATTGTTAAATGCAGAGTTCTACAACTGATGTGTCGGAGTTAATTTGGTATATTGTTACACCTCTGTAGTGTGGTTTTGACAGTAATAGCGTATTTCAGTATTGTTTTTGATGAAATTTTGGTGAAATACACAATATCCTGAGTATGTTTTATTTTAGTTTGCTATGTTTGCACAAAGCTTAAATAGTCAAATGCAATGTTTACATTAAAATAAATACTTGATACTTGAGTGAAGTATATATGTGACCCTGGACCACAAAACCGTCACTGGGGTATATTTGTAGCAATAGCCAAAAATACATTGTGTGGGTCAAAATTGTTGTTTTTTACAAAATTGTTGAAGTTAAGATCATGTTCCATGAAGATTTTTTTGTAAAATTCCTACTGTAAATATATGAAAATGTAAATTTTGATTAGTAATATGCATTAAGAGTTTAATTTGGACAACTTTAAAGGTGATTTTCTCAGTATTTTGATTTTTTTTGCACCCTTAGATTCCAGATTTTCAAATAGATGTATCTCGGCCAAATATTGTCCTATCCTAACAAACCATACATCAATAGAAAGCTTATTTATTGAGCTTCTATATGATGTATACATTTCAGTTTTGTAAAATTTAACCTTATGACTGGTTTTGTGGTCCAGGGTCACATATGTGCATAGAGTTGTACAATTGATGTACTGCACTAGTTTAATTTATTTTTACCACCTTAAGGTGTGGCTATAACTGATTTAGATTACTGTATAGTGTTAACTGTATTTTCATTAATATTGTGACATCTTGTCAATAAAAAAAATCAAAGATTAATTATGCTGTTCATTGTTTTATTTCAGTTCAGTTACTTTCCATGTTGAGTTAACTTAAATATATAAGTACATTTGAACATAATCGTTTAAGTACATTAAATAAGTACAAAGTTTATTGAACTGAACGATTTAAGTGTAGTCTACAAAACCGCAAAGTTAAATAAACTTAAATATGCAAGTTTTGGGAGACTCCATTACTCAATTAAATTGAGGCAACGAGTTTACTCAATCACTTTAGTCCAGTCAACTTATTAGGGTTTTCAGTGTGGGATGAAGATGCTCTCTGATGGACTAAAGAGCCCAAACTGTCAGCTGGAGACACTGAGGTTTGAAATCCAGGTGTTGTTGCTCACTAATAAGGCAGTGTCCATCAACCATTGTGGATGGGGCATGTAAAATGTTGCTCTGAGACACTGCTTGTGATTTAAGGGGATTTCAAAAAAAGGAATGGGTGAATTTTTATCATTATATGGTGGTTGTGTACACACACTGCTAACACACATATATGTTCAAACAACATGTAAAAGTGAATTTTGCATAACAGGTGTCCTTTAATAAGAATTTGTGTAATATTTAGTACTTGAATACTACTGTTAGATTCACCTCACTTAAAACTTACATATAAGCTATATTTATAGGCCAGTCATTGCGGTTAGCAGCCAAATTTAGGTGTCACAAATGTTTTAATTTTTTCTATGTCCTTGTAGATTAATGATGTGTGAGGTGAGAGATAAAGGCTGTCGTTATTTGGCTTCAGCTCTACATTCAAAACCCTCACCCTTGAGAGAGCTGAATCTGCTCTATAATCGCCCAGGACAATCAGGACTCAAGATGCTCCATGATCTCCTGAACGATCCAAACTGCACACTGAATAAACTTGATTGTATTTACAAGTAAGATACATCTCATCCTCAACATCATAAATATTTGTATGTGTATTTCAATATAACCATCTACAAGTATACAGTGGAGTGAACTGTCATTCAGAAGGATGAAACATTGCTTATTTAGTTACATATTGAAAATTGTCACTTACTTGCCTTATGTCCCTTTAAAAATTAAGTAATTGGACAAAAAAACAGTTTGATTATCAACATCAATAGCAAACTGTCATCACCTGTGTTCAGTGAAAGGAAGAAATGTATGCAGGTTTGGAACAAAATGAGGACGAGTAAATGATAACATTTTCTTTTTGGGTTAACTACAGTATCCCTAAGTGTAGGTTTTAGTTGAATCAGTGTATTGCTTGGTTAGATATAACCATACTTGTGCTTGGATTGACAGCTGTACATGTTTTACATAGCACTAATGATTGTGTTTCTTTAAAACCAAAATTCTCTCATCCTTGTTCATTGCATTCAACAAGCTAAAACAAATTTGGAGTTTTTTCCCACACACACACACACACACACACACACACACACACACACACACACACACACACACACACACACACACAAACTCTATATGTGACCCTGGACCACAAAATCAGTCATAAGGGTCAGTTTTTTTAAATTAGGATTCATATGTCATCTGAAAGCTGAGTAAATAAACTTTCCATTGATATATGTTTGTTAGAATATGACAATTTTTGGTGGAGATACTACTTTTATCAGGAATCGGAGGGTGCAAATAAAAACCTAAATAATGAGAAAATCGCTTTTAAAGTTGTACAAATATAGTTCTTAGCAATGCATATTATTAAACAAAAATTGTTTTGATATATTTATGGTAGGAAAATTACAAAATATCTTCATGGAACATGATATTTACTAAATATTCGAATGATTTTTGGCATAAAAGAAAAAATTGATATTTTGACCCATACAATGTATTTTTGGCTATTGCTACAAATATACCTGTGCTACTTAAGGCTGATTTTGTGGTCCATGGTCACATATATACAGTATATTAACACAAACACACACGCACACGCACACACACACACACACACACACACACACACACACACACACACACACACACACACACACACACACACACACACACACACACACACACACACACACACACACACATGTTGGGTTTACATGTTTTATGGGGACATTCCATAGGCGTAATGGTTTTTATACTGTACAAACCGTACTTTCTATCGCCCTACACCTACCCCACACCTAAACCTAGCCCTCACAGGAGATTGTGCACACTTTTACTTCCTCAAAAAAACTCATTGTGCATGATTTATAAGCCTGTTTCCTCATGGGGACCTAAGAAATGTCCCCACAAGGTCAAATTTTACTGGTATTACAATCCTTGTGGGGACATTTGGTCCCCATAACGTGATGAATACCAGGTGCACACACACACACACACACACACACACACACACACACACACACTGTATGTATAGTAATAATGTCCTTATTTGGTTCAAATTTGTTATGTTTGTTAAATCTGACAAAACATTCATCTGCAGACATTTTTACACATTCATACCTGGTGTGCATCTTGATAAAAATCAATGGCAAAATACATTTTAAGAAATGCAAGTTATTTTCTGTTAAAACAGCTTAAACATACATTTTAGTCTGGGACTAGGTTTAAGCTTTGTCTATGAAACTGTGCATATTTTTATAGTGAAGATCATGAGAAGTAGTTCAGGATTACTGTTTCACTGCAGATCTGTTGTTTTCAAATTGTCAAATGTTCTCTCTTCTTATGTGCAGTGACTGACCTTAGTGGATCCAAACGCAGCAAACACTCATCTCATTCTGTCTGAGGAGAACATCATAGGTCACACATGTGAAAGAGTATCAGTAGTATCCTTATCATCCTGTGAGATTTGATGAGGATCCTCAGATTCTGTGAAGGCTAAATGAAGTCACAGGTGGGCGAAAACCATCATTTGCATGGAAGAGAAAGCTATTATTTCAGGTTTGTCTGAACTGCTCTGATTAGAGTTTTACTGTCTGTTGCAATAATCTGAGAACTGACAATCTGCCCTTCATCAACGCTTCAACAGAGTAGGAGTGTCTGGACTGTCTGAATATTATTTCTACAGTGTCTCTAACACACACATTCAACACCACATTCATCGAACACATCAGCTTTGGGGTTTTTCATCTTTCTTTAGTGTCTCTGTATCAAATTACATTTTTTAGAGCCCATAAGATATAAAAGTCATACAACGACGCAGATTTGATGCAGCAGGTGTTTTTGTGTAAAACATAAATCACTTCATGTATTTAAACCTCATCATCAGATTCCTGTAGCTGTCACTGAAATTTGAGTTCATGTGTTCACTTCTGAGTACGATTGGATAACGAAAATCGATTCCAATTCCAGAATCGGATACTTAAGGTCAGGAATCAAGTGCTTCTTGTAAAATGAAAATTTTGATTCCGCCTATCGATTCCTATGTGCGGTTCTTTTTTTTATCTTTCATCTGTACACTTGCGATCAGAAGTCGAAAAAGCAAAGTATGATATTAAAAATAAAGGTGCTTTAAAAGGTTCTTCACAGCGATGCCATAGAAGAACTATTTTTGGTTCCACAAAGAACCATTCAGTCAAAGGTTCTTTAAAGAACCATCTCTTTCTTGCCTTTTTATAATCCAGTTTTTATGTAGCTTGTTGATTTTTGTTCATGGTATTCAGCTGTAACTAAATGGTTTGGAAAAAAAGAAACTGAATAAATATGCTTGATATTATTTTTTAGTCACATTGGAATCGAAAATAATCAGATTTGATAAGCAGAATCAGAACTGGAATTGATTAAATTCAAATTATACTCAACCCTACTTCTGAGTGATCAGGAAAGAGAGTAAACCTGTTTTCACTACTCTTGATGTGCTTTTAAACATCTCTGAGGAAAAATAAGGAGAGGTAATCGGCAGATACATTTCTTTTATCTTTTTTGTTTATGCTTCTACTTTATGAATTAGATCATTCCTGTGGATTTATTAATGTTCTTTATAGGGACCTGAGAAGAGCTTGTGCTGTGATAACCATTAAATCATCTATTAGCCAGATCATCTCTCTGTGTGTGTGTTTAACCATTCCAAGTCTAAAAGCGTATTCATTCAAGTACTATAATGCTCATTTTTGTAACTCTTTATCAAAACAATGATATTTTCTTTTTTTCCATTCAAATTATTTTATTAAATATATCAATATGTCATATATGTTCAGATTTAAACTTGAAGTCTGTGAAGAAATTATTACTTAAATTATAAAAATATCTAAATCAGCTGACATTTGTCATCTAAAAATTCTCTTGTTTGAAGTCTAATAGTCCAGTCTTGAATGTAACTTTGTTAGTGTAATTAGTATGATGTATTCCATAGCATTAATATCAGTGGATAATGCTCTTCTATTTCCACTGGACTAATAAAGTGTCTGAACTGGGTCATTAGGCAAGTAAGAATTCAGATGGTAGTATTTTTAATTAAAAGATCATTTGGAGATACAATAAAAGCTAATAGTCCCTGTTTTTGAACAGAGAAATATTTCATTTTGACAATCACACCCTCATATCTAGACTGCGATTAATGACCTGAACAGAGATATATTTGGAAGTGAATCAGTGTAAAGTATCTGTTTTAGGTGTGGGGTTTTCTTCATTAAGACTCTATAGATCTTACTTTCTTTTCTGCATTTCTCTCAGGGGTGATCATCTTTATAAATACACTTAGACATGTGATTCTTGGGGATACTATATTCTTTATTTCTTAGAATTTCACTGTTTACAGTTTAACTGCTTAATATTTTTGTGGAATTTGTGGTACATTTTTTTCAGGGTTCTTTGATGAATGGATAGTTCAAATAAACAGTGTTAATTTGAAATTTAAATATTTTGTAACATTATAAATGTCTTTAATGTCACGTTTGATCAATTTAATAAATGTATTACTCTTGAAAATAAATAAGTAAATGTGTGTATTTTCTGTGTAATAATGCCTCAGTGTTAAAGTATACCATCTTGTTCTACAAAATTAGCACTTCCACCATGAAGTGGCTTTGAAATTGCGGTCTCTGTTCAAACAATGTAAATAAATGTATGTTTATACATTAATGAATAACTACACAGGAACAAATTACTAATGCACTATTAACATTCTAGTAATTACTATTAACTAACAAAAAACTCTGATTAACGAAACAGTAAGTAATAGCGCTCAGTTGAAAGTGGTAGTTCACTATTAGCTAATCAGTAACTACTATTTTTTATATCTCCTGGAGAACTACTAAGAACTGTTATATACAGGTTCATAATTAATGTGAATGATGCAAAATGTATAATTAATTCTAAAGTAAAGATCAAGGTAACCCACTAGTAATGACTCAAGAATTACCAAATACTTAAGAAGGGATTACTAATTATTTGGATCAGTATTATAAATTGAAGATCTTGATAACTTTCTAGTAATGACTGAAATCGTTGTTAGCTTTTGAGGTATATGTAAGGTTTTGGATAGTAATGACTCAATTGTTACTACATCCTTCTAAAGGAATTAGTATTTATTTGGATCAGTATTCTAATGTGAAGATCATGGTAACCCACTAGTAATGACTCAAGTGTTACCAAAACCATTGGAAGTATTACGATCCAGAACCTTACAGAAACCTCAATAGTTTTTAATGACTGTAGTCATTACTAGGGAGTTATAATGATCTTTGTTTTAAAATACTGATCCAAATAATTAGTAATTTCTGATGGATTTGGTAATAGCTGATTCATTACTAGTGTGTTATCATGATCTTTACTTTAGTATTAATTATACATTTTGCATAATTTTATTTAAAAATTAATTATTAACATGTATATAATAGTTTTTAGTAGTTCTCTGGGAGATATGAAAAAATAATAGTTACTGATTAGCTAATAGTGAACTACCACTTTCAACTGACTGCTATTACTTACTGATTTTTTAATCAGAGTTTCTTGTTAGTTAATAGTAGTTACAAGAATGTTAATAGCGCATTAGTCATTTGTTTCTTGTGTAGTCATTCATTAATGAAGGAACAGTATTCTAAAGAGATACTTTTTTACTTTTTTAGAAAGCTTGAATATTTACAAAGAAAACAGCATAATGTAGCAAACAATGCTGTTTGTACAAAATACACACACAAATATAATTCAAAACATACTAAATTTTCCAGACTCAACCTCTGTGAACTCAATGATACCTGTTGTGAAACTGTAGCTTTGGCCTTGCAGTTACCAAATTCACTCATCAAAGAGCTGGACCTGAGTCATAATGATCTGCATGACTCAGGGATGAAAATGCTCTCTGATGGACTGAAGAGTCCAGATTGTCAGCTGGAGATTCTAAGGTTTGAGATTCATTCACTCAGTAGTTCTGTTACGTAAAATAAGGCTATTAGTTGGGTTGTTAGTTGGTCTGTGTGAGGCTTGTGCAGTGATTTACACATCCAAATACATTTAACTGAACGTCTAGGTTTAAATAGGTTACAAGATACAATTTACATTTGTCAGTAAATATTATATGAAGGTGTAATTATCCAGTTCTTTTATTTTTGCTTTTGAGATTGGCAGGCTGTAATCTTACTGCCAAGTGCTGCACAAGTTTGCCATCAGTCCTAAAATCACCAAACTCCCATCTGAGAGAACTGGACCTGAGTGAAAATGACCTGCAAGACTCAGGAGTGAAACTGCTCTTTGAGGGACTGAAGAGTGCGAACTGTCAGCTGAAAAAACTTTGGTGTGAGATTTATTAATTTTGTATGTTAGTAATTCTAAATTACATATTTTGATATGTTTAGTAGATTTTTAAGCGGTCATTAACTGAGGAACCAAAATTCCCTTGATCGTCTGACATATAAGAGATCATTGTATTATAAAAACATATTATTCGTTTCAGAACTCAAAACTCTTGTTAGTCTAAAAACAGTTTATACCAAAGCCAGTCTGTCAAAACAACAGGCTGTGAAATGTGACACTCTATGATGTAATAGTTTTTAGCCTACTAATTTCAAATTATTATGTATTTTGATGCAAAGTTTAAGGTGGCACTGATGTAGCATTTTATTAACAGTTTATTAACTGTTTTCTTTGTTTTTGTTTTATTTTATTATTTATTAAAAGTCAGTTGCATTCTGAGTTTGAGTGCTCACCTTATCTTTACCTCCAAAGTGACACTCAGTATCTGGTAGATGACTGTAGAGATCAACTAGTGATCAGAACCATATTCTCCTTGCAGCATCATCTGACATTTTATTACTCTGTTTAGATTGGCAGGCTGTAATCTCACTCATCAGTGCTGTGAAAGTTTGTCATCAATCCTAAAATCATCAAACTCCTGTCTGATAGAGCTGAACCTGAGTATGAATGCCTTGCAGGATTCAGGAATGAAGCTGCTCTCAGATGGAATGAAGAGTCCAAACTGTCAGCTGAACATTATGAGGTCATAATACTTGTATATACATATATAAAAATATGACAAAAACTTAAGTGGGCTTTCACATTACAGCTTTTGGTGTGCACCCAGGTTCATCTGATGTCAGAGTTCATTTCATTTGGATTAAGTGAACATTGTTTTCTGATCTGTACCTGAGTCCACCTAAAAAGGGTGGTCCTGGATACGGATCATGTGAACTCCAGTACAGATTGCTTCTGATATGAACACAATCGCACTAAATCACGAAAGTAAACCACTATTAATGACGTATGAATTTGTCAAACTGTTTTTATCTGTTTACTTACTCGCTTTCCTGAAAAGTTTAACTGACACAGCGTGAGAATATATTTCTCATTTCTGCTTGCAGAAAATGACTCCTCGCTTTACAGTCGAACTGTCGTTGCCGCTTCGGAAATTAATCAAAACTGTCAAAATCCGAAGTACAAAAATTAAGCAAACAATTATCCATTTATTTTTCCATCTTCTACATAGTGATTACCTAGTAGGGGTAAACAGCTGCCACTTTAATGACATGAACATACCGTGGTTCAGAATAAAAAAAACAACATTATATAATAGCATTATATAATAATATAATAACATTTTGCATACCTACTTCAGAATCCAAATGATGTAAGGAGTGTTTATCATCAGTTCACAGTTGTCACAGATATCTTCATTATTTCTGTGTGTGTTTGTAGATTATCTAGCTGTATGGTGACACATGTGGGCTGTTGCTATCTGGCTTCAGCTCTGCGTTCAAACCCCTCACATCTGAGAGAGCTGGATCTGAGCTACAATCACCCAGGAAAATCAGGAGTCAACATGCTCTCTGATCTGTGGAACGATCCAAACTGCACACTGGACAAACTTGAGTATGTTGAGCATTAAGATACATCTTATCCTATGAATATTTGTATATGTATTTCAGTCTTACCATTTGAAATTATACAGTGAAAGAAAAAATAGGATCTGTAGTACGGCTGCAGCATATGAAGGAAAAATGTAGGCCTCGGGTCAAAACTTGATACAGTGGATGTCTGGTTTGGTAAGAAGGTCAGATAAAATCTTGCCTTTTTGATGAACACTGCTTTCCCAACGGATGCACTCTTTTAACTGTTTGGGACTCTTCTCACCTTGACCTTCACCTTGTTGAACCATGCCTTGCTACTTTTTAACATTTTATTTATGTACAAGTGTGTGTGATAGACAAGAGTTTCAGATGGGCAAAATGTGAGATCATTATGTAGATTTAGAAAACCGTCTTCTGATGATGGATTTTTAAATAAATATTTTTAGGGATAGATTGTGGTAGTCTATGAGTCATTAATATTAGCAGTATGTACAAAAAAATTATTCTGGCATGTCTTCATTAAGTAAATGTGTATGTTTTTATAGTCTGGATCATGGAGGAGAGTTCAGGATTACTGTACAACTACAACACTGTAGGTCTATATTTACACACACACACACACACACACACACACACACACACACACACACACACACACACAAAGCATCAGTTGTTGTTTTATTATTTTAAATGTTTTTTCTTCTTGTGTTCAGATGCCTGTGATCTCACTCTGGATCCAAACACAAGCGCTATATAAATAAAGGTGACTTGACTTGACTTGACACGCGCCAACACACTTACAGACATTCAACACAACGTTCACTGAACCCGTCTATGCTGGCTTTAGGGTTTCTCTTCTCTCCTCAGTGTCTCTGTGTCAGATTAAATCTAAAGCGTCATTTCTCCATAGTGAATAAATTAGAGAGGGAGTGTTGAGTATGGCACCATTTAGTGCCTGTGACTAGAGATTAGGGCGAGCCTCGCCTAGAGATTTTTCTGGTCGACTAGTGGTCATTCATTTTTAAGCATTAGTCGATAAACTATATAAACAATAATAATGACTAAGCGACTAATGCAATTTTGGTTGACCAAGCCTCTTTTCGTTATTGGTTAGTAGCCTATTGGGGGGCAGCCCTACTAGAGGTATAAAGATATATACAAAGATGCAGATGTGACATAGCAGGTATATTTGTCTGAAACATGGATCAAGTCATGAATTGAAACCTCTTAAGATTCTTACAGTTGTCACTGAACAGTTTCAGTTTTTATGTTAATTTCTGTGATAAGGAGAGAGTGTGAACCTGTTTTTATCACTGGTTGTGATACAGGTGTGGTTATTTTTTTTTAAGTATTTTTAAATACCTCTGAAGAAAAAGAAGGGAAAGTCATCTGCAGATACAGACAATATCATCTATTTGTTTATTTGTGTGTGTGTGTGTGTGTGTGTGTGTGTATAACCAGAAAGTCTAAAACATATTCAAGCACTATGATGTTAATTTATATACATCTTTGCCAAAACAATGACTGCTTTTCTTTCTTTTTTCCATTCATGTGATTATATTGGGTCAGAAACTCACAAATCTTAAACATTTTTAATTGTTTTTTTTTTTCATTTGTAGTTTTTCATAGATGTTGAGATGATACTGTTTAGAATCTGATTGGATGTAAAAATGTAAATATATGTTCATATATTCAGATTTAAACCTGAAGTCTATGAGGTTTTCTGCCAGAGGAATATTTAATTTAGACAGTCACACACTCGTTTTTACGATGCGTGTAGGAATGCGCGACACGACATAAAAGTAAATGCAAAGTCTTTAATAAATCCTCAGGCAGGGTAACAAACAGACAGGTAGACTGGAACACGCACACAGTCGGTAACGTTGTAGCCGGACAAAAAAACTCAGAAATCAAACGAACTTAAAAATAAAGGGGTGCTAATAAAGGGGTGCTAATTACAAAGACAGGTGATGGGAATAACGCTAATGGGCAGGAAGAATCAAATATGGGCAGTGTAAAGGGAATTAGGTGTAATGTTTTTCATTAAGACTCTATAGTCTTTAAATGTTGTTTAAAAAGTCACAGTAATTTACAATAAACAATAACAATTAACAAAAAATAGCTGATATTTCATATACTTCTTGCACTGCATTTCTCAGATCGTGACAGTGCCTGCGTGGTGCCTGGATTATATGTAGATATATTGGGAGGTTATGTATTGATCCTCAACATATTTTTGACCAGACATTGGGCACACATATCTCTGTAATTTGGCACAAATCCAAATATTTTCATATTCGCAATGTATTTGAATGATAAACTATTATTTATAATACTAGGCTTTGTACTTCACAGACGTTCGTATATCGATGAAAAAAATCATCCTTCACATGAGCAAAAATGTGCTTGGCATAACAACAGCATGGACCGGTTATATAATAATGCAAACAACATAAATTGAGGCTGAAATTACAGGGCCAAACACAGCAGCAGATACTTTGTGAATAAACTGTGATCCAGGAAGTCAAAAGACAGCAGAACACGTTTTTTTCCAGGCTTCCATTACAAAAAAAACTCTATTGCAAATTAAAATAGATGGCTAAATATTAAGGTCTACAATATATGTTTATATACTGAATATTTCAAGCCAAAACACAATGTCCAAATCAGCTTCATCAGTGACACAACGAGATGTGTGTGTGTTTGTGCGTAAGGTGAGACAGAGCTGAAACTATGCACACACTCACACCCATTTTTCATAAATAAAGCTACTTAATTAGTAAAGGCTAATTTGTAGGAAATAATTTTTTAATGCTGCAGTCAGTCCTTCCATTAATATTTTAATTGATTATTGCTGCCTGAGGTGTATTCAGGAGGGTGATTTGTTCATGTTCCATGTGAAAATCCTAATCATACTGCAATTATAAACAAGTCACGTGATTTTTAAAACAGAGTTTGAATGTTAAAATGCTTGATATTATTTCCTGATTCTATATTTACTTAGCCAAATATCATGTTGTTATAGGGTGCTTGAAATGCTTGTTTTCTATAGCAGGGTTTTTGTATGTTGGTAACAAACAGCAGTTGCAGTTCAAATTGTCTATAATTTATATAAATAATTTAGGTGAATTTCATTACAACTCAATATCATTTATTTGTATATACATACATTACCGCTCAAAAGTTTGGGATCAGTAAGATTTGTAATGTTTTTTACAAAAAGTCTCTTATGCCCATCGAAGCTGCAAAATGTTATTACAATATAAAATAATGTTTATTTTAATATAGTTTAAAATATACATTTTTAATGTGATTCAAAGCTGCATTTTCATCAGCTGTTACTCCAGTCTTTAAGTGTCACATGATCCTTCAGAAATCATTCTAATATGCTGATATTATTTTATTCAGGATTCTTTGATGAATAACAAGTTAAAAATAACAGCATTTATTCAAAATATAAATCTTTTCTAACAATGTAAATCTATGCTATCACTTTTTATTAATTTAACACATCCTTGGTGAATAAAAGTATTAATTTCTTTAAAGAAAAAGAAAGAATAAATATGTACTGACCTCAAACGTTTAAACAGTAGTGTATATTGTTGAAAAACCTTTCTATTTAAAATAAGAAACTTCTTTAAAAACATTAAAAACCTTACTGATCCCAAACTTTTGAGCGGCAGTGTATATATTATGACTTTTGGGCAACACAAAAAAATTAAGTAGACAAATTAATTATAATGAAGGTAGATTTGAACTAAGAACAGAGGCAGATTTTTCTTAAATGTCAGGTTGGGCAAGTTGTCCCAACAAATTAAATTATTTAAAAACATTTTTTTTATTAATTGTATTATTATTTATTTAATTTTTTAAAAATAATTATTTGTTACATTTTTACGGCTTCATGAATCATAATAATTGTTATCATAAACATAATGTGTTTACATTTTGATGCATAGTCTATAACAGGCTTTTAATAGCAGATTGTGACAATTTACCCCATGTAGTGAAACAATACACTACTGTATTTAATGTACTCGCTACATTTGTTTCAAATTTGTGTCTTTACAAAAATGTATTTTCAAAAATAAACAACAAAAATAAATTTGCTAAAGTAAAAAAAAAGGTTAAATTATCCCTGGTCTCACATCTGCACAACTATCATTGTAGGGTTCACAGAGAGGACAAAAACAGAACAAAGGTTACCATATTAATCCCAATAAGCCTCATTATTGTGAGATGTGGTAAATCGTCTTCCTTTGTTCAGTTGTTCTGTTTTCTGAGGGTTTTCTGTTATTGCGTGTTCATTTGTCTCTGTGTGTCCCCCACATGTGAGTCTCCATTACAGAAACAAAAGCCACAGAAATCCAGTTCCCCTTTCATTCCAGCGTCATGGAGTTTGAATGTGGCTTAAACAACCTGCTGCGTTCTTTGAAGATAATGCGCCATTAGTACATCAGACCACTGAGAGTCAGGTTGTGTCCGTCTCAATGGGCTTGTTCAAAGAGAGGTTGGGCTTTATTAAAATTCATTTCCTTTTGTTGTCACGGCTCTTTTCAGAACCATATTTCTAAGTTCTATTCAGCCAGATGCACAACAAAGGGAAACTGAATTAGAACCTTCCGTTGCCATGGAGCCCAAGGGCTGCGTTCAAATTTCCATTCTCATGTTCTCAGTCTCTCACTCTTGCTGTTACAGATATGTTGATAATTAAAACCATGGGAAACATGATAGACACAGTTTCCGTTTGAATGTCTGGAGGCCAATTCAAACTAACTCCAACATTCTAAAGCTGTCAGTTTGATTTAGAATATTACAATACTTTAATCATTTAAACAATAAAGCACAGCCGTATAGAGTTCAGAGAGAGTGTATGTGTGTGTAAGAGAGAGAAAGAGAGAGAGAGAGCTGGTTATTACATGTTGGCCACACAGAGCGGGTGAAAGTGTTTTTCTTTGGTTCAACTGAGAGAGTAAAGTTGTCTGATTGGTTCTGGTCACTCAGTTGTCCTGTCAGTTCAGTCTCCTCAGGACTATTCAAGCACACTGTGCTGCTCAGGAAAAAGAGCAAATCCAACTGATTGTTTTTTTTTTTTTTTTTTTGTTAAATCTGTTGAATTATGTTTGATATGCAAATTTGGTCACTTTTTATTTTAAGGTCTAGTTCTCGCTTTTAATAACCAATTAACTATGGGTTTTGCCTCAATAAACTCCTAATAGTTAGTAAGGTAGTTGTTAAGTTCAGGTGTTTGGGTAGGATTAGAGAACATGGTCATAAAGAATAGGTGTTTTATAAGCAGTGTTTGGGAAAGGAACTATTTTCAAAGGGGTCATCGGATGCAAAACTAACTTTTAGAAGTTTTTTGAACATTAATGTGTGTTAGCAGTTAGTGTACACAACCACCCTACAATGATAAAAATCCACCCAATGGTATTGTTTTAATCTTTAAAGTAACATCCCCTTTTAAAATCGGGTCATTCTCAGATTCTTGTCATTGTGACGAAATACAGTTGATTGACATGAGCGTCTTACCTTAGACCCGCCCTCACCGAGCTGAAACAGTCTGAATACGATCGCCATTGTGTGACTCGGGTGCAGAGGAAGACTCTAATTGAGCGATTGAGGTGTTCTGTTGTTGGATGTAATAATGAACATAGCAGTCTTCATTTACTTCCGACGTCTGAGCCGCTTAAGAGGCAGAGAACAACGTTACTTTCGTTTTTAAAAGGAAAGCGTCGACCCATTCTACATATGCATCTGTTTGCATGAATCGTTCCTGATGCAGCTTCACCCACAGCAGAAGAGAGTATAAGGGTTTTTTTATGCATCTTTGCAAATGGCCTTTCTAAATAATGTGCTTGTTGACAAGTTTCGCCGGAAAACGCAGCTAAATGCAGCTAAACGAGGCTAAATGCAGCTAAATGCCGCTAAATGCAACTAAAGTTTACAATGCAACTAAACATTACATTACTCATAATCCCAGAGAGGGGCGGGGCGAGCAGAGCTCGGTGGCATTTAAAGGGGCCATGTCTTATTGTTTTTGCAGAGCTGATTTTGACAAGGTAAAAGGCTGTTTTTTACACTACTATTGAGAATTTTAAACTAAAATATATTTGAGACTTTTCATTAAGACCCTAAAGAATCATATGAACTTGTGGAAAATGAGCGTCCGATGACCCCTTTAAAAGTAATGCATTACAATATTTAGTCACACCCTAAAAAAAGTAATTAATTACGTTACTTAGTTAATTTTTATCGAAGGTAATGTGTTATGTTACTTTTGCGATACTTTTTAAATCTGGGCAGGGCTTGCTTGCTTGTTTTTAATATAAAAAGTTCTATTTTTGGCAAATGTAAAAGCCTTTTTACACCAAAAGCCTCAGGCTTAGAGAAAAGTAAATTCACGTCACAGAAGAACAAATGTCAACTCTTCAGCAATAAAAAAAGGAAAACAAATGTTAGATTATTGTAAGTAATTTTTGCTTATTAGTATGGATG
Source organism: Garra rufa (assembly GCF_049309525.1). NCBI lineage: Eukaryota > Metazoa > Chordata > Actinopteri > Cypriniformes > Cyprinidae > Garra > Garra rufa. The sequence continues at coordinate 2,164,227 of NC_133372.1, read as the reverse complement.
AATTGGATCATTGAAGGTTGGCAGCAAAGACATTGGTTAATAAAATAGGATTAAATGCATAAAGGATTTTTGTATTATATGTGACATATTTAATAGTCTCAGTCTTAGCTCTCCTGTGGTCCTGTTCAGCTGTAGTGATGCTTTCATTTGATTGACAGCTGTTGTAAGAATGTTAGTCTGTTATCAACCTGACCGCATCACTAGACGAGTCCAGCCGTACGTTCATGATATCACCAGCGCTCTTTATCTGACAGAACAGACCTACACCTGCCTGTCTGACACATGTCTATCTTCACACGCACACAGCCTGATAACATCAAAACACTGAGCTCCAGATCGTTCACAAGGAATCAGAATCTGATTGTTCACTGAGATCATGTGACCAGCAGATATCTCGCTTAATTTGTGCTTTTAAGTTTTTGAAGTAGTTCTGGTGGTGTATGTGAAAGTTATACACTGAAGCAGTAAAGTACCCTTTGGTGCTGCAGGAAATTCACAGTTTTGCACAATAATGCATATACTCTCATCATAATGTATTGTGGTTTATTAAAAGCTGTGTGAACTTTAAACAGATTAAATGTAATTAGATTAATGTGGTTGAAGGTTATGAGATTTTGTGATATTTAATATGTATTGTTAAAGGGCCAAAAATATAAAAACAAGGTTTTAAGCTGTATTGCCTATCCCTAATATACACTGCCGTTTAAAAGTTTGAGATCATGATTTTTTAAAGACGTTTCTTAGGCTGCATTTATTTGATCAAAAATACAGAAAAAATGTAATATTGTGAAACATTATTTCAATTTAAAATATCTGTTTTCTATGCAAATATATTTTAAAATGTAATTTATTCCTGTGATAAAATTCTAAATTTTCAGCAACATTACTCCAGTATTCAGTGTCACATGATCCTTCAGAAATCATTCTAATATGCTGATTTATTATCAATGTTGAAAACAGTTGTGCTGCTCAATATTTTTTAGAACCTGTGATACTTTTTCAGGACTCCTTGATCATTACATGTTAAAAAGAACAATTTATTTAGACTACTGTTCAAAAGTTTGGGGTTAGTTTTTTTTTTTTTTTGAAAGAAATTAATACTTTTATTCACCAAAGATGTGTTAAATTATTTAAAAAAGTGATAGCATAGATTTACATTGTTAGAAAAGATTTGTATTTCAAATAAAAGCTGTTTATTTAAATTTGTTATTTATCAAAGATTCCTGAAAAAAAGAATCACAGGTTGCAAAAAAAAAAAAAAAAGCACTGTTTCCAACATTAATAATTTTAATAATAAATCAGCATATTAGAATGATTTCTGAAGGATCATGTGACACTTAAGACTGGAGTAACAGCTGATGAAAATTCAGCTTTGCATCACAGGAATAAATTATATTTTAAAGTATATTAAAATAAAAACCATTATTTTATATTGTAATAACATTTTGCAATATTACTGTATTTTTCTGTATTTTTGATTAAAGAAATGTAGCCTTGATGAGCATAAGAGACTTCATTAAAGATCATTACAAGCCTTACTGAGCCCAAACTTTTAAGCTGTTGTGTACATTTACTTTTCTACTGAATCCAAAGCAAGAAGGTTCAGCTCAGAGAGTTGATGTTGCACACAATTATTCCAGGTTTTACAACGAATGTTGTATTGTGATCCCATGCTCCTCTTTTGCATTGTGACTGTATCTATTTAAATTCCATATCCATTATAGATGATCATTACTCATTCTCTCTCAAGTCAGTCAGAGAGAAACTACTGCAAACTCCACGTAAACAACAGCAGATGAGTTGATGTGAAATGAGGATGCCACTAGAAATAGAAAAAAAATGCTTTTTCTGTTTCTTTGCCTTTCTCAGAAAAAAGAGTGAAACAACAACAGCAGCAGCAACTTCTCAAAAAACCTCCAGCATTCACTGTTTTCGTCTTAGTCTGTGCCACTGATTCATGGAAAACACGAGTGCAAACTGTCACCCAGTGAATCCTCAATGGATTCAGATCTCTTTGAGGATTTACTGGCTCTGGTGTGGAAATAACAGGCGTGACTCTGAACAGGGGCTGAGAATGAGCTTGAGTGAAGCATCAAATATGCAGCAGCTCTGAAGCGTCGAGGAATCTGTGTGTCCTGCTACACACGGAAACTTCTGTGACACACTTCACTGCCTGCAAAGCTGCGCTCCTGCCGTTCCCCTTTCTGTCTTTTGCCCGTTTTAATTTTTAAATAGGTTTGCGTTTCTTCAATTCTGTGTTCTTCCTTCTTACTGGATTCCTCCATTTTATTTCAGATACTTTAATTTCAAAATAAAAAAATAAAATAATAATATAAACATTGAAATTGGAAAAAATATTATTAGAGTTCAAATGAATTTAAAATTTCTATCTGATTATGCATTTTATGCATTTTTCCTCTCACACTCTTAAAAATGAAGGTGCTTTTAAAGCATCTTCAAGTGATGCCATAGAAGAACCATTTTCAGTCAGAGGTTCTTTAAAGAACCATCTCTTTCTTACCTTTTTTAATAATCTTGCCACAAAGAACCTTATGCAATACAGGAAAGTTCTTCAGATGTTAAAGTTTCTTTATGGAACCATTTAGACAAAGGTTCTTCCATTTCATCGTGAAGCACCTTTATTTTTAAGAGTGCAGTTCCATTTACATTGTTACCCTAGTGAAAAAAAAAAAAAAAATACTAAAATGTATTTGAAAAACATTTCATGCTAAGTATACTACAAATACATATTTATGTACTTAAAATACCTTGCAATTGTACTTTTAGTATACTAAACTTTTAGTATACACCTAAAAATATACTTGTATATTTGATTGTGCTTAAGTGGAACTATTGCAGGTATACTTTAAATATCTTGCATTTAAAGACAGATATTATTTGGAGATCATACAATCCTCATCAAAAGTGACATTAAAACACATTTTAGGCTTAATATTAATAAATGTGCATTGTGCACAAGTAGTACTCCAAAGAAAATGTAATTATATTTTTTATATCAGGAAGTTTTAAGCAACATGTCAGTGTCACGATGTAGGCAGGAACACACGAACAACGTAGTAAAAGACGAATATTTAATAAATCCAACGGAATACAAGCAGACACAGGAACAGCAGGGTAAGACATCCATATAACAAAGACCGACAAGAGTACAGGGGAAAACACACAACTTAAATACACAGACTGATTACACATCCAGGTGGAGACAATGAAGGAGGAACCAAACACACACACTGAACTGCGGGGGAGAATGGGAGAAACCAACATGAAAGTCCGGGGATGTGACATTACCTCCCCCTCCCGGAAGGCACGTCCTCGTGCCGACAAACAGACAAAGGAAACAACAAAGTCTTTGGAGGGGGCTTAGGTGGAGGACGGACTCCCGGGAGGAGGGCACAAGATGGAGTCCAGGGTGGTGACGGAAGGAGGAGCCAGGTGGGACCCAGAACGCAGCCAAGATGTATTCCCACGGTGGAGCCGATGGAGGGAGGAGCCATGGTGGAGGAAGGGCTGACGACTCCAAGGGGCCGACCGACAGAGGCGGAGCAGGTGGTGGGAGAGCCCGAGGCGGAGACGGAAAGCCGATGATCTTGGGTGACACCACGGATCCGGAGGGCCAAGGCGGAACCCAAGGCTCTGGCGACCAAGGCGGAGATGGAGGTCCGGAGGTCCGCGGCGGAGCCGGAGCGACAGAGGACCGAGGCTGTGCCCGCGGGAGGGAGGAGGTCCACAGAGCCGGTGGGACGGCGCGACGAGGCACAGCCAGAGGAGTAGAGTCCAGAGGCGAAGGTGGGGCGACGACTGACCAGGGCGGAGCCGGAGGGACGATGGTGCCCGGTGGAGCTGGTGGATCGACGGGCGACGGCGGAGACGAGGGAGCAGAGAGCCGGGGTGGAGCCGCAGGGTCGGAGGGCCGAGGCGGAGTCCAGGACTCTGAGGCTGGAGGTGATGGTGAGGGATCCTCCAGCTATGACACCGATGGAGACTGGCAGACCCGCGGCGAACCCACCGCACAGATGGTGGGCTGAGGGTGAGCAAGGGGACAGACAGCAGACAACGGGGATTCAGGAAGGCTGGGCGGAACCAGCGGAGAATCAGGACTAGGCAGAAGAGGGAGGGTGGGTGGGAAGTCCAGGCAGATAGGTATTTCCATGACAGTCAATTACATCCCCAAAATCTTGTTCCAGCTCACCCTCAGTGATGGTGCAGTGGGCGGGGCTCTCTACCGCCCCTTCTTGCTCGACGCAGCACTCCACCGTCGCAGATGTAGTGGCCGGCTCTCGCACCTGGTCGGATGATATGACCCCATCGGCGCTCCACACTGCTGTCGCTCCGGGCTCGGGCTTTCCGTCTACGATGGGCTCATAATCCGTCGGTCGGGGTGGCTGGCTGGGCTCTGGGTCTGGAGTGGCACTGACGAGATTCTCCTTGGAACAGGCAGGGAACTCGGGTCTTTTTCTCGCCAGTGTCCACTCCACAAACGCGGCAAAATCGGCTCGAGGGCCGTCCTCGGACGACGGCGCTCTGCATGATGCGTTAAGACTCGCGTCATAGAACGCACACAGCGCGTCGTCCAGGTAGCTGGTGTTGTTAGCTACTAGCTGGAACATTGATGTGTAGCCCTCGAGCGGTAATTACCCCTGCTTCAGCCGGAGGAGGATGATTTCTGGACGGAGGAAGGAATCCATGGGGGAGACACAACGGAAACAAAAAGACTGGGAAAAATGAACGGGAAACAAAACGGAGGAGAACACGCCAAAAAAAATAAACTGTATAGGTCGGTCTTTCTGTCACGATGTAGGCAGGAACACACGAACAACGACGTAGTAAAAGACGAATATTTAATAAATCCAACGGAATACAAGCAGACACAGGAACAGCAGGGTAAGACATCCATATAACATCAAAGACCGACAAGAGTACAGGGGAAAACACACACCTTAAATACACAGACTGATTACACATCCAGGTGGAGACAATGAAGGAGGAACCAAACACACACTGAACTGCGGGGGAGAATGGGAGAAACCAACATGAAAGTCCGGGGATGTGACAGTCAGTAAATATGTTAATAGATTTAAACTATACTTAGTATAAAATAAATATATTTTAAATATATTACTTTTTTACTAGGGAAGTTTTTTTTCATCAAATACATCTTTTTCTCTCTTTTTTTAGGAAGTTAATAGATAGCTTTTTGGGGGGTATTATAGATTATAGATTTCTTTTAGATTTCTTTTGATTTGAATCATTTGACCAGACATTCAGAATTTCAGAAATTTCTACAAAAAAAAAAAAAAGCTTATTTTTAACCAGCATTTTTTCAAACGTAAGGACATAAGGCAACAGATAAACTGATACAATGTATGTTTGAATGCATTGTAAATTGCTTTGAATAAACATTTCCACAAATGCAAAGTTAAATGTGCAACGTGTTGAGGTTATTTTTGAATTATCAGTGTAAAATGTATAAAATTGTCTCAAAATTTACTATTTACTTGATTGTATATATTGTATATATTGTGGACTATAATGTATTTAATGAGTAAGTTAGTATTCCTTTCTGAACATGAGTAATAAGTTAGTAGCAAGTATACCCACATAATCTGGTTTACATATAATGTGCATTTATTTTATTTTATTTTTATTTTTATTTTTATTTTTTGGCCATGGCAAAACGTTTTGTATATCACTGTACTATTACATTCAACCAATACTTTATATATTGCAATGCTACTTTTATATTTGTTAAAGTATATTATACTTTATATTCTAAAGGATATGTTACTATACCTAAAAGTACATACTTGTTTTTAACCAAGTTTGCAATACTTCATTAAATCAGGAGTAGGTGAATCTTTACCATTACCCAGCAGCAAGAAAGAAAGAAAAACTAAAATGGCTATAAAAAAGAAACTCAGTGGCTATAGGTCCTTGAGTGTGTGATAAGAGGCTCTTGAGTGATGTTTTATAGTCCAGAGGTTCCTCCGACAGACCTGATTAGAGCTTTTCAACCACTGACAGTGTTCAAATATGCAGCTACTTCTGTATAAGAATCATATCAGCACACTGCCAAGAGCAATACAGGTTATCAGCCGACCAATATAATACAACAATTATACAGTCGCCACACAATACAGACGACGGCATATAGACTAACCCCCGCTTCATCTTTAATTCAGACTCCATTTACTCTGCCAGTTTGTGTGTAGGCAGGCGAGCCGACGCTCTTCTGGATGATAATAGCTGTGAATGAGCCTCTGTGCGGCTAATTGGACATCAAACAGATTGTGTTGGAGTGAGATTAGTATTGGTCCAGAGAAGAGTCTCAGAACAATCCTCATCTTTTTCTTTCTTGTTTTCTCCATAGTTTATCCTTTTATTCTCTAATCCCTTTTTCTATAGTGCAGATTTTTGAATTTATATTTCAGATTTTAATTTCAATATTAAAGTGCTTGTAAAAGCTGTTTCTGATCAATCTGATGTTTGAAGTCCTCATCATTTGCCAACACAAAGCTCAGCAGCAGTAACTTGGAGTGTTTGTTCCTATTTAAACAAATTTTAAGGACAAAATTGTATTTAGAAGTGTGCTTAATCTCACAAAATCATAATTTCTGTAGCTCAAACAGTAGAGAATGGCACTAGCAACACTAAAACCATGGGTTCATTTCCAAGGAAATGCATAAAGTGAGAAAAATGTAAACATTGAATGCAATGTAAGAGGCTTTGGATAAAAGCGTCTACATACAGTACGTTTGAAAAAAAAATGTCTTTAGCTTTCTTGTTTTCTCCATAGTTTCTCCTTTCATTCTCTAATCCCTTTTTCAATAGTGCAGATTTTTGAATTTATATTTCAGATCTTAATTTCAATATTAAAGTGCTTGGAAAAGCAGTTTCTGATCAATCTGATGTTTTAAGTCTTCATCATTTGCCAACACAAAGCTCAGCAGCAGTAACTTGGAGTGTCTGTTCCTATTTAAACATATTTTAGGGACAAAATTGTATTTAGAAGTTTGCTAAACCTCACAAAATCATCATTTAGGCACATAAAAAAGCACATTTCTGTAGCTCAAACAGTAGAGAATGGCACTGATGTTTAAAGTCCTCATCAGTCACCATCACACAGCTCAGCAGCAGTAACTTGGAGTGTTTATACCTATTTAAACATATTTTAGGGACATAATTGTATTTAGAATCTGTGCTAAACCACACAAAATCATCAGTTAGGCACATAAAACAGCACATTTCTGTAGCTTAAACAGTAGAGAATGGCACTAGCAACACTAAAATCATGTGTTCAATTCCTGGGAAATGCATGAATTGAGAAAAATGTTTACCTTAAATGCAATGTAAGAAGCTTTGGATAAAAATGTCTGCATCTATACATTTGAAAAAAATGTCTTTAGCTTTCTTGTTTCCTCCATAGTTTCTCCTTTCATTCTCTAATCCATTTTTCTATAGTGCAGAATTTTAAAATTATATTTTAGATCTTAATTTTAAGTGTGCTTATTAAAGCTGTTTCTGATCAAACTGATGTTTGAAGTACTTGTCAATCACCATCACACAGCTCAGAAGCCATCATTTAGTGCGTTTATACCTATTTCAACATATTTTAGGGACACAATTTTACTTAGAAGTGTGCTAAACCTCACAAAATAATCTTTTAGGGACATAAAAGCACATTTCTGTAGCTCAAACAGTAGAGAATGGCACTAGCAGCACTAAAATCAAGGGTTCATTTTCTAGGAAATGCATGAATTGAGAAAAATGTCAACCTTGAATGCAATGTAAGTGGCTTTGGTTAAAAGCGTCCGCATACAGTAAAAAAATGTCTTTAGCTATATATAACATATTGTAAGTCTATGGAATGTTCCTGTTGAGATCTTTGTATACAACTCTATTCAAAGTGCTTGAAATATTCTTCCTCATGCCATCAAGCTGCTTTTTTTCAGATCTGAGTAAATGAAAGGCAAGTTAACTGGCTCAATATTTTTGAAATTGTAGTGATATAAATTCAGACTGTAAACAGACAAGGGAAGTACAGTCGTTTGCATTTAATGTCTTCTCTCTCAGCACCAAAATAGAGCACAAGTCATTTACAGACTTATAAATGGCCCATTTATATTCTCCATACAGGAATAGATTTTTAGCAGCAATGTGTAAACATCTCAAGACAGATTTACCATGAGCTCTGGTTATTCAGTGATGAAAAATCACTTGTTTATTAGCAGAATTCCCAGTAAGGAACCACACTGCCCATAATCCCAGAGAGAGATCCACCAATAAGAGAAATTACTGTTATTCTGGAAATAGAAACAATGGTAAAAATAGTTCATCAGAGAGCATCCACTTCTATGATGAATTATGAAAGATATATTTACAGTTATTTTCATGAGGCTGCACACTTCATTGATCATGTCTTATTTCAGAAAAGTAACCACAAAATTATCTGTTGTTCCTTGTGTGGCATAAATTACTCAAATGTATTTCTTACTTACAATGTAATAGTTGATTTTCTGAAATGAGCAAGCCTTGATGATGCATGTAGCTGACTAATGCTACACAGCTTAAGTCTCTCTACACCTGTTTTGCAGTAAACTTAAAACTATTGTTTTTATACTTGTAATAAATGTTTTATATGGAATAAAAAATTAACTAGATGAGTAAAGTTCATAGATGGACTTTAAACTTGACTTGGCTTGAGAAAGCCTTGTCTGAAAGTTTGAAAGAACTTTGAACAGCCTAAAGTTTGAATTTAATGGTTGCCATTGAACTTTGGAACAGAGTGAGACCACACACGTTTTTAGCATGTAGCATGTTGCTAGCATGATTTAGCATTAAATTAGTATGCTGCTAGCATGATTTAACATGAATTAGCATGTCGCTAGCATAATTTAGCATGCTCCTTGCATGTTGCTACCATGATTTAGGATAGTTTAACCATACTGCTAGCATACTTTAGCATTGTTTAACTATGTTGCTAGTATGATTTAGCATGAATTAGCATGTTGTTAGCATGATTTAACATGAATTAACATGTCGCTAGCATGATTTAGCATGAATTAGCATGTTGCTGGCATGATTAAGCGTGTTCCCAAAATGTTGCTACAGTGATTTAGGATGGTTTAACCATGCTGCTAGCATGATTTAGCATTGTGTAACCATGTTGTTAGAATGATTTAGCATGAATTAGCATGTTGCTACCATGATTTAAGATGGTTTAACTATGCTGGTGGCATGATTTAGCATTGTTTAACCATGTTGCTAGCATGATTTAACATTAAATTAGCATGCTGCTAGCATGATTTAACATGAATTAGCATGTCGCTAACACGATTTAGCATGTTCTTAGGATGTTGCTACCAAGATTTAAGATGGTTTATCCATGCTGCTAGCATGATTTAACATAGTTTAACACGTCGCTAACATGATTTAACATAAATTAGCATTTTGCTACCATAATTAACATGAATTAGCATGTCATTAGCACGTTTCTACCATGATTAACATGTTACTAGCTGGTTGCTAACACAATTCTAGCATGATTAGCAAGTTACTAGAATGTTGCTAGCATGATTCTAACATGATTAGCAAGTTACTAGAATGTTGCTAGCCTGATTCTAGCATGATAAGCATGTTACTAGCATGTTGCTAGCATGATTAACATTTTATAAGTATGTTGTTAACATGTTTCTACCATGGTTAGCAAGCTACTAGCATGTTGTTAGCCTGATTCTAGCATGATTAGCAAGTTACTAACATGATGCTAACATGATTAGTATTTTAAAAGTATGTTGTCAACATGTTTCTAGCATGATTAGCATGTTGCTAGCATGTTGCTATCTTGATTCTAGCATAATTAACCAGTTTCTAACATGACGTTGTTAGCATGATTAGCATATTGCTAGCATGGTTTAGATTTCAAGGGATTCTGGGGAAGTCTCTTCTGCTCACCAAGGCTCCATTTATTTTATCAAAAATACAGTAAAAACTATCAAATTCTAAAATATTATTACAATTTTAAATAACTGTTTTCCAAGAAAATATATTTTAAAATGTAATTTATTCCTGTGATCAAAGCTGAATTTTCAGCATCATTCCTCCTGCCTTCAGGGTCACGTGATCCTTCAGAAACTTTTACACTGTAAAAAAAAAAAAAAATTGTTGAGTCAACTTAAAATAATTTGTTACCCTGCTGCCTTAAAATTTTATGTTCAGTCAACTCAAATAAGTTTAGTCAACTTGAAATATTAAGTTGTACTAAGTGTCAACTTAGATATTGAATGAGTTGACTTAAAAATTGTTTGTTAAACCTAAAAGTTGGGCAACCCAAATTTTCACTTAGTACAACTTAACATTTTAAGTAAACTTTTTTGAGTTGACTGAACTTTAAGGCAACCAAGTAACAGGTTTTTTAGGTTGACTCAACAAATTGTTTTTACAGTGTAATATGCTGATTTGCTGCTCAAGAAACATTTCTGATTATTATCAATTTTAAAAACAGTTGTGCTGTTCCACAATCTTTGTGGAAACCGTCATACATTTTATTTTTACGATCACAGATTAATAGAAATTTCAAAAGAGCAACATTTATTTTTTGTCACTTTATAAACACTTTACTATCATTTTTGATCAATTTAATGCATCTATGCTGAAGAAAAGTAATTTCTTAAAAAAATGAATAAAAAGTGTGCTTTAGAGCTTAAAATCATCGAACTCTTTCTGTAGATTTTTCTATGGAGAGAATAAGCGATCTGGAAAAAGTGTCTTCTGGAAGGCCATTTTAAAGGTGGGCGCTCACTGTTGTGCTCTGATGCTTTACACTGAGGTTAAACCAATTAAAGCCAGGCCATGGCTAACAAGCTTTAAAAGGCCTGTTAGAACTCAAAAACACACACGGATGGATGGATGAACAGATCAGCAGAGCTGGAGACGGAGTTAGCAAAGCAATCAGTTTAACACCAGCAATGTTCATCATGCATGTTGCTTTTTCAAGTCCGCCTACAGTAATGCTATGAAAAGACATGTCTGTGTTCCTCTCTCTTGGAGGCTGCTTGATTAAGATGAGTTTTTTGTGTGCAGTCGGGTGAGATCCTCTATATTTGTGTTTTACAGAATTAAATATATGCAATGGAATCAGCAGGGAGCGCAAGGAGGAGCGGATTAGAATAATTAAACGCACACACGCAGTGCTGGCATGAAGAAACGCGCTCAGATGCAGACACACGCACTCAAGAAGAGAATCCATCAAATGTAATCTGAAGTGTTGAATGGGGTGAATGCGTGTGATTTATCTACATGTGTGACACTGAGGCATGTTCATGCGTGTAGATAATCTTGTTATGAAAGTGCACATAGGTTTGGATGCCATAATGATCAAAGGCTTTTGATTGTTCTGTTCTGGATGTGAGAAGTATGAGGTGTTTCTAACAAGATATCATGTCCAAAAATATACATTTGAACTGCTTTCTTGTGTTTCAGGCCTAAAAAATACAGGTGTAAAAGCCATCTTTACTCAGAAATTGCTAGTAAATTTCACAAACAACAAAGAAAAGGCAAGTAACATGTTGAATGAAACATCATTTTGAAGTAGAAAAACTTAAATAGCATTCCCTCTCAGTCGGTCTCTACGACGTCACGTCGGAGACCGACGAATTGGGATATCGCTTTAGAGATACCAATCCTCTTCGTGTGTAAACTAAACGAGCCAATGCACATTGGCATGCATGATTGCATCCAGCTGTCGCTGATCACAGCGTGAGCATAAATTCACAGCAGGTGCAATGCATAGACAGCATTTCGCATCGGAGCCGATCTTCTCAATGAGAGACGCAACGAGCCATTCTTACAAGAAAGAACTCTTCACTGCGGTGTTGGCGGTACGGCGCGTCAGCGGTGGTGGTCTCCTGTGGGTGGAAAAAGCGCGCAGTCAAGGATTGCACTACCTGCCTTCTGTGTCGCAGCGGCCATCTCCCCTGTGTGCTTCAGCACTGAGCAGTTTTCTAAAAGAGTATCACGGGTGAACGTCTTTTTAAAGACGAGGTGTTTGAAACACAATGCCGTTTCACCCGTGCGTTTCTGGATGCGGTCGTTACCTGGCGCCAGGTGATGGTCACGATCGCTGTCTGACGTGTCTGGGTATTGAGCACGCTCAGGCGGCGTTTGTGGATGAGTCATGCTGTCATTGCGGCGGCATGTCCATCACGGAGCTGCGGACCAGACTCCGCTTCCTGCAAAGGGGCGGGGTGCCAGTTCCTCTGCCCAGATCTACCGTTCCCCCCGGCAAACGGCTTTTTGGGGCTCCCCCTGACGACCGGATGTCAATCGCTGCATCGGGGGGTGAGCCAGACTTCTCGGGGGAGGACGATTCCGGATCGCTGCCGTCCACTGGGCGGTCAGCGGTGCCGGATACCGACCCCGAAATGATGGCTATGCTTTCCCGGGCCGCCGAGAGGGTAGGGCTTGAATGGAACCCTCCATCACGTCCCGACCCCTCTCGGCTGGATGACTGGTATCTTGGGGTGGCCCGCGCTGGTTCTCAGCGTCCCACCCCAGTGCCCTTCTTCCCGGAGGTGCATGACGAGCTTACTGGGACGTGGACGGCACCTTTTACTGCCAGAAACCGCTCCAGTGGCACGTCCTCCCTCACCACCCTTGATGGCGGACCAGCGCGGGGGTACGCGGCTGTCCCGCCGGTGGAGCGTGCGGTGGCGATGCAATTGTGTCCCGGCGCCGCTTCCACTTGGCGGGGCAACCCGTTGCTCCCCTCCCGGGCCTGTAGGCACTCGTCGGCTCTGATCGGCAGTGCCTACACGGCTTGTGGCGCTGCTGGCTCCGCCCTACACGCTATGGCGTTGTTACAGGTCCATCAGGCCCAGGCACTGAAGGACCTGTACGAGGGTGGTCACTGAAAGGGGAATTTCAGAAACCGAACCCAATGTTCTGGTGTGGTAATGAAGACCAGGAGTCAAAGCTTCAATCAATCAAAATTAAGTTTACTTAAGAAAATAGTTTGCAGTTTATCAGCAGAAGTCAGCTTCAATACTCTCGATGGAGTTCGTAGGCCGCTCTGAATACATGTTCAAAAACACCAGTAATTATACTCTAACAGAGGTTGTTAATTACGTCAATGCATAGGTAGGAAGATCCTGATTGGTCCAGAACCTAGATAAGCGTGAAATTTCAACATATGGAGACAAGACCCAAAAACTGTCTACAAGTGATTATACAGGCGACAAAGATCAGAGGTTAGACAAAACAGGATGCCTCCAGGAGATCGTTTATGGCCCGCGACACCAACAAATGGCGAGAGCTTCCTCAGTATCTTCTTCTCGCAGTCACGCCTGGGATTCAAGACAGAGGCTGACACACACACATAAACTCACACACAGAGGTCTTATCTATCTTCAAGGTTGCCTAGCCAGGCAAGACTCTTATCAATGTGGCCTAACAGTTAGCCTCTTGGAAAAATGGAATCAAATCAACAGGATTTCACTAATACAAGTCTAATGGATATCAAGAACATGTCATAGATGTCCCAAATCACAGATGTCTTGGTCACAGTTGCTCATGCAATCAGGAGGGTCATTCTGACCTCCTGAGGTGTGATCTCGGTCCCTGAGAAAAGAGAATTTCACAGACAGAAAACACATTTGACACACACTCTAACATTTTCTATAAGGCATCTATTCTAGTCACTCAAAATCAATCACTTATAATGTTTTAATGGTTAAACACTGATTATCATCTACTAAAAATCTATAAAAATTAATAAGGATATTAATTTGTAAAAAGGCCATGATGTCTTCCGGCTTCCACTCCTTCAGTCCCCCGTTTAGACCCATTGTGGAGTCCAATACTCCACGTCCGGTCTACCAGGTGAGGTCACTACGGAAGGCGGAGTGTTTGAGTCATGCTCCCCTGGCGGGTCACAATCCTCTCTTCACCCCATCATGGACAAGCCGGAACCTAAAAATTCCGGTCCCCATGGCAGGGGCTCTCCAGCCTTACCACTCACAGCAGGGGGTTCACGTGATCCTGTAGCAGTTGATCCTTCAAGGTGGCATTAAGATGCAGCAGACGTCTCTCATCCTCCATAGGATTCACCGTCCTACAAGCAGATTTAAAAATATACGAAAAACAACAACGGACCACCATCCATATCGCCAGACAGAGGACCACCAAACCTAGACATCCACCAAATGCATACAGCACATACTTCAGTATGTTCATAACTACGTCTTCCGAGACTGCAATAAATTCATTCCAAGCTTCTTCTACAAAATCCTCTACTGAATCTGTCACATCCGTAAATACTGCTCCTACCGTGAAGGCGAACATCCAAGCTAAAGCTAATGCAGAAGGTTGTTCAGGGTCTGACAGAAAAGGCACCCCTGTGGATCTCAGCCATAATGAGTTTAAATACTCATATCCTGCAAACACATCTGTGGATGTAATCTGTTTCAAGAAAGCATTAACATACCTTTTACTAGCCTCCTGCGCCTTCACCTGAGGATAGTATTCTGTATGCTCAGTCATATTAGCCACGCAGTATTCTAGTTCCAAACAATCGTTCAATTTGCATTTCTTTGAAGGGTACCACTCAGGTCCAATAGCGTGAACTAACTTGTGGAATGGACAATGTCCAGTTCCAACACTTGTGTGTAAATCTCTCAGTTCTTGTACAGACGGAATTGGTCTAAGAAACTGTCGGAATTGCTTTTCCCTATCGAACCATTCATCTCCCATAACTACATCTGTTACCTGAGGCCACATGTGTACCTGATGAGGTTTAAAATTTTTCCAAATTAAGTCGTCGGTAGATCGAGGCACTTTCAACATTGTCTTCCTACTGGCAACGATTTCTAAACACAAATGAAACATGTTCACATGCATCCATGCCGTGACATTATAGACCATCGAGGTAGGGCTGCTACATTTACTCTCGAGATGGTCATGTAATTGTTCCATTTTAATAATAGATTTATTTGCTAACAGCATTGCAATATCGTACTGGTACAAGACATCTATAAAACTAGCCCATGTGTAATCAAGCTTAACAAAGGATGCATTACATATATCCATAGGAACCTTCATTCCTGGAGTACCAACTACCTTATTGACTACAGAAATGCAGAGATCAATATCATGCGGAGGGAACGTCTGGATGAACCACTGCTGTACTTCCCTACCTAGGCATCTCTCCACATGCATCGTTTCTTTCCATGGATCATCAAACCTGGTATACCTAGGCCAAGAAATAGACAGAGCATTTATATTTGGTAGACTATCTGAACTTCCATTAAGATCAAATCTATCTTTATTTGTCTTATCAATGTTTCCAGACTTGTCACAAATAGCTCCATAACCTCTGTCTCTATCCCATCGTACTAATTTTACCTTAGTGGGTTGCAACACATTCCATCTGGCTAAGAATTTATCTTCTGCAATCAATTTGTACCAATCTGAATTTGGTTCATCTCTAGCAAAGATGTTACTGTGTATGTAACTCTGGACTACCGACTTCACAACTCTATTAGATTCCAGTTGATCTTTAGCCCTTGGCAGATAATATAACATGATGTGACGAGGATCAGGTGCACTAGGATACAAAGGCAACTTAACCGCCTTTCCTTCCCAAATCATATGACTATATCTGTCACTTTGCTCTCTTTTACCACGTTTAGGAGATGGTGTCTGCGTCTTCTGATTTAACACATATCTACGCTGTTTGCCAATCAGGGATGGGCACTCACTCTGATTTACCCTCGCTAAAGCCAGAGGGATCCAGCTAAGTGAACTAAAGTTCCCATCAAACACATCTATTTCGCCATTATGTCCCCAACGCCCTTTTTGCATTATGAGGGTATTCTCTGGATAATTTGGGGAGTGACCGATCCAATAAGTCACTGTTTCATTGCCGTCAAGTCGATAACAACGATTTTTAACCTTTACATATAATTCTGATGGTAAATCTAGACCCTCAGTAGAATTTAGGCATGGGTATCTAACCCATGAAGGACGGCAGTCGGCCACTTCACAATCCCAATTGGTTGAAAACGCATAAAAGCGTCCTGTCCAGAGAGAAATTTGTATCCAAAGCAAAAACGATAATGCTATTAGTATCAATACCACCAATGACAGCGGGATGACCAACCGGAGGAAGGCCCGCCTCATTTTTAGACGTCTGGCTCTACGGGCTTCCTCCTGGAGGATCAGCAGCTTCAGCAAATCGTCTGGTCCAGACATCTGAAAAATTTCAAAATCTATTTAGTACAATTTATTACTTTGCATTATAAATTGCGACACATCGTTTCTCTGCGGTCGAAAGGTTATTACAACGTAGTATTGTGACATTTCTCTAGGGGCTTCACCTGAGACCAATGTCTCCATACCGTACCAAGAACTCCACGGTCGAGGAGAACCGAAGTATTGGTAGTTAACAATACCTGGTAAGGTCCATCAAACTTAGGACCGAGAGGGGATACTATTTCCCTTTGCATCATTACACTGTCTCCAATCTCTGGAAGAACAGGCATGTTCTGTGGCTCTTTGTTATCTTTTTCAGCTTGTCTAATGTCAACACTGACTCTGGTGTCTCTTAAACAATTATCCAAAGCTTTTAGATAATTCTGAAGAGCATCTTTCAATGGGCCTGAAGGCCCCTCGTGTTGCAATGGTGCATCCCATGGCAGGCGCATGTACCTGCCTGTCATAATTTCAAAAGGACTGATCTGTGTGGTTTTATTTGGGCTTGCTCTCATGCTAAACAAAATCATAGGCACTGCAGCGTGCCACCCTTTTCCCCACTCCAGCACTCTCTTTCTCAATGACGTTTTCAAAGTCCTATTTTGTCTCTCTATATTTCCACTAGACTGCGGTCTAAAAGAAATATGGAAGTGCTGTGTAATTCCTAACAATTTCATTGCTTGTTTCATGACTTTCCCTGTGAAGTGTGTACCCTGGTCAGAATCAATGTGCAACGGTAGTCCCCATCTAGGAAAAACTTCATTTATCAAGGTCTTTGCGGTCGCATCTGCTGTGCAGCTCCGCAGCGGGAAGGCCTCCACCCATCTAGAAAATAGATCCACAATCATTAAAATGTATGAAAACCCTCCACTAGGGGGCAGTGGTCCTATAAAATCAATTTGCAAATGTGTCCAAGGCCCTTGTGGGCGTGGAGCATGTCCAAGGGGAATCTTTAACTTACAGGGGGAGTTCACCTTAAGACATACTAAACATCTTTTACAAAAATCAACGCAAGCAGTTTTCATTTTAGGCCACCACCATGTTTTTGAAATCATTGAATGCAACCTTTCAGGTCCCGCATGTGCCAACCCATGATAAAGCGACATCAGCTCTGTGCGAGCCGAAGAGGGGCAAACAAATCTGTCGTTAAATTTCCATAACCCATCAGAAGTCTTATGAGCCCCTAACTTAGTCCATTGTTCAATCTCGTCTGAGTCATCGACATCATAAAGTTCAAAAATGTCTCGTGTCTGTACTTCCTCTTCCTGTGGAGAAACAGTCATTACGCTCACAAGTCTCTCAGTTTGTTGTGCAGCCCCCCTAGCAGCTGCGTCTGCAGCACGGTTCCCTTTTGCCTCTGGTGACTCCTCCTGCGAATGACCTGTGACCTTGATCACAGCACCTGCTGCAGGGAGAGAGCAGGCTTCCATCAGTTCCATTACCTGCTGTTGATGAGAAATAGGCAATCCAGCAGTAGTCAAAAATCCTCGACGTTTCCACACAGGACCGAAGTCGTGAACAACACCATATGCATACCTGCTGTCCGTGTATACATTAACCTGCTTCCCTTTTCCAAACTGCAATGCACGAGTCAGTGCTACCAGCTCTGCTATTTGAGCTCCCCCGCCTGAAAGAGAACCACAATCAACAGTTTCACCATGTTCATTTACAACAGCCCAGCCTGTGTGACGGTTACCATTCTCATGAAAACTCGACCCGTCAACAAACAGTTTCATAGCATCAGGCAGTGGTTCAGTGTCCAGGGGGCTCCTGGTGTCGTTTTCGATCAGCCGTGCACAGTTATGGGCAGTTCCTTCATCTGGCAGTAGGGAAGCAGGGTTAATGGCATTACAAGTGTCAATTTGAATGTCAACATTCTTACTCAAAAGTGTGGCTTCCCATTTCGCTCGACGTTGATTGGAAATGGAGCCCAGACATGTGTCGGTGAGCAGTTTGAGGATTTGGTGTCTGGTGTGTAGTATCACTTTCTGGTGACTGACGACCTCCTCCGTTGCTTTGACGGCCCATTCAGCACAATCACAAATCAACAAACACGGATGTTGTCCGGCCATCGAGGCGGGAATCGGCGTGGAGTAGTATCCGACCATTCCATAGGACATCCGTCCAGGAACACGCTGGCCCAGTGCTGCGGAGTAAGACTTGTTTCCTACCCACGTCCACAGATGAAAAGCCCTGCTAGCGTCTGCGTGTCTGAGTGCGGGACAAGAGGAAAGAGTCTCTTTGATACTCACAAATGCTTCCTCCATCTCCTCTGTCCATTCAATGACCTCCTTCCCGGGTTTCCCTCCTTTCAGAGCTTCTGTGAGGGGCTTAGAAAGTTCAGTGTATTCAGAAACATACTGGCGGCAGTAATTCAAAAGTCCCATTACCTGCCTTAGACCAGTCACCGTGTTCGGCTTCGGGAGCTCGACGATGGCCTTGACTCGTTCCGGGGTGATCCGTCGGCCGTGGACTCCCACGATCTGTCCCAGGTAGGTCACCTCCGACTTTGCCATCTGCACTTTCTGCAAATTAATCTTAAAGCCCCCTCGCTCAAGGGCTCTCAAAACAGCCTGTACAGCAGTCAAATGTTTAAATTTTGACGGGCTACAAATAATAATATCGTCAACATACTGAAGGATGACAGACCCATCCGCCTCAATCTCCTTCCTTACTGGATCAATGAAGGAAGCGAGGGATTGATGGAAGAGGCTTGGCGATGAGCTGTACCCTTGTGGGAGACGACTCCAGGTCCATTGCCGTCCGGCGCAGGTGAAGGCGAATTTCAATTGGTCACCTGATGCTAGGGGACAAGTCCAAAAACCGTTAGCAATATCCAAAGCAGTGAAGTAACAATGATTGGAACCAATTTCATTCAATATAGTAGCAGGGTTTGCCACTAGGGGGTGCACTTTGGTAGTAACTGCATTCAAGGCAGTATAGTCAATAGTCAAACGCCAGCTACCATCTGGTTTCTTGACCGGCCACATGGGGGAGTTAGTGGGGGAAGAACAAGGGACCACTATCCCCCGTTTATGTAACTCTTCAACAACCTTTTCAGCTCCTATACGAGCTTCATTTTTCAAAGGGTATTGACGCTTGGCAGTATGCATGGGACCTGGGATGCTTAATGGCTGGATCTGGGCAAGACCACAATCAAATTTATCTTTTGCCCAAACATTAGGAAATTTGGAAATTAGATATTTCCATTCAGGTCTGGTCTCTGTTACACTTACAACCTCAGCCACTGCACATCCGGTTCCATGGTGGGGGCCTGCATGAGATAAGCCAATTACTTCATTGCAGCCGAGCACGAGCTTATCTGTTGAAAGTAAAACATCAGCTTCTATGTTATTCAAAATGTCAACACCAATTATAGTTCCCACAGTGTTTTCCCTAACCCAAAATTCAGTCCAAAATACACTTTGAGAATCAGCAAGAGAGAGAGGGACTGGTACAGATTTGTAAAACATTTCCTTGCCATTCAAACCCTCTATATACATGAAATCAGATGTGGTTTCTAGAGCAATATTTGTGATGCTAACCTGAGCCCCAGTGTCAATTAAAGCTATACATTGCCGGCCTCCTAACAATGCATGGATAAAAGGGCGAGGATCAGTCACATCACAAGAACCGGAGGCCGCTGACCCCTAATCTCCAGTTATCAATTTCTTCAACTTGGCTATATCACTGTCAGAAAGAGTGGGCCTATTTTTAGGTTTCTCATTCCTTCCTTTTCTTCCATGAGAAGAGGGAGGAGCGAGACTTTTACAAAATTTCATAACATGACCCACTTTGTTACAATGACCACATCTTTTTGGGGGGTGTGGACAGTCCCGGCCTAGGTGACCTGGAAGTCCACACCGGAAACAGTCTCTACTCTCAGGTGGGCCTGTCTCCGCTCCAGCAGCAGCAATCGAGATACCAGCAGCGCCTACTTCACTCTGTGTCTGTATACGGCTCCAACTGACTGCACACCACTGCAGCAGGGAATCCCAATTAGGGATGTTTACAGACCCAGAGATCAGCAGGTCCCTGTAACGTTTGGAAAGCCCGTTTGTGGCAGATTCAATTATAATAGCAGAATCATAATCTTCATTATTATTGTTAGCAGCACAATAATTTTCATACGCGGCACGAAAACGTTCAACATACTCTAAGGGACTTTCACCAACTCTCTGTCTGACCTGAGTCACACTAGTCCAGGGAAAAGACCCCCTCCCCAACAAATCTTGCACCTGGTCTTTGTAATCTCTATATGCGTTACAATAGCCCAACCAATCATCAGGAACTAATGGATCAAATCTGATGGCTTGGACTCGGCCCAATTTACTGTGTGGGACCAGATGTTCTACCAGTGATTGTACATCAGCTATCCCCAAATTTTGTTGTCTAGATATAGCTTCCAATTTGTCCCAAGTGACTCTATTTGGGTTAAACAATTTAAAAGGTTCCACCCCTGCAAGCAAGCTATTTTTCTCAGAGGATGAAAGTCTCACCCATTCTCCCCTCTCATAACCTGCACCCATCTCAGTGTTTCTCTGAGGATCCTGAGAGGCCCTGATTGGCGCAGCGGAGGCCCTCCCCTTGGGAGGAACTCCGCTCTGCCCAGGGTTGGGGGAGGGAACATTTCTATTGTCAACCTTTGCTTGCAAGGGAGGAAACTCAGATGCATCCAAATATGGAGGCGGCGCTCCACTAGCAGCATCATCCAATAACCTACGAGCATTTGCATATGGGGATTCAGTCTGGTTCTCTGTCTGTGGGGCGGGGCTAGCTGCAGCCACCGCAGGAACAGACAGAGAAGAGAGCTCAGGAGCTGAGGGAAAGTTAACACTTGAATTTGGAATACATTTCTCAGCCTTTCCAGCTTTTTCAAGTTTCTCAAAAACTACTGTCAGCCCTTGATTAAAACCACTCAGATCATTTCCAGCAACAACTCCAGAAATTTCCTCTACCTTTTTAACATTATCAATAAGTTCGTCCCAATGACTAACAATTTCGGGAATCACTCCCTCGTCTGTTAAAGGCATTCCACCCAGTTTACTAATCCAAGAGTATGCACACACAGCAACAAATTTATGTCTTTCTGGCTCTTTTTTAGTTTGGATCCAATCTAGTTGCTCTTTTACTTTCCACTCAGAATTGAATCCCAAACTAACCATTCGTTTAATGAGCTCAGAAAATTTCTTTGAAGTCAATACTTCAGAGCAAATCTGTTTACAGAGTCTGCTCTCATCCATTTCATCAATTTTATTTTGACCTGGCATATTTTTACTTTTGCCAGCCATCCTTAAACCAAAAAGGATATCTAGTTCTATATTTTTATGTCACAACAGAAGCCCCAAGAAAAAAAAATGTTACTCGCAGTTATATCAAGGTCTATGTAAATACGATTATTATCAATCGCTGGACTTCTGCTTCAAAACTGCAAAGTATTTCTTACCACACCACTCTAAAACAAAACAATTACTACTAACAGGGTCGTTCTTGATGCATCCCAGATCAATCAGCTTAGCCTGACAATATCTATTTCTATATATCAGATATGTTTGGCCACTATTTTTATTTCTACCACTATTTATGCTGTTCTTTTTTTCCTAACCAGCTGACTCGTCCTAACCACTGACGTTCGGGGCGCGCCCCTGTCTGTACCGGAAGGTCAGAGAGTTTGTTGAGAGAACGATTTATTTCTAATACACACCGTTCCAACAATCTATCTCTACCATTAGGTGTGTATTTTTATACACCGTACCAACCAACTGTAACTTTTAAGTTACCGGTGTATTTTCTTTCCAATATCACAATTCCAGTCTTTTAGTATTAACAATTACTCCAATAGACTGGTTTCAACAATATTACAAATACCACTATACCAGTCCTTTCCAAAACTATTTCAATTCAATTTGGACTGGTTTCCTCACTCACGTCTGAGTGAGTCTCTATATCGTTCTCCGTCTCTCACCCCTTCCGTCACAGACAGACAATCCCTATCCAACAATAATTTTAAAATCTTCCTACCTTTGTTTGTTGATTGATCAAGGATGTCACCGAAGAATTATTGCCCGCCGCTTCTCCACCATCTGAAAGGGGAATTTCAGAAACCGAACCCAATGTTCTGGTGTGGTAATGAAGACCAGGAGTCAAAGCTTCAATCAATCAAAATTAAGTTTACTTAAGAAAATAGTTTGCAGTTTATCAGCAGAAGTCAGCTTCAATACTCTCGATGGAGTTCGTAGGCCGCTCTGAATACATGTTCAAAAACACCAGTAATTATACTCTAACAGAGGTTGTTAATTACGTCAATGCATAGGTAGGAAGATCCTGATTGGTCCAGAACCTAGATAAGCGTGAAATTTCAACATATGGAGACAAGACCCAAAAACTGTCTACAAGTGATTATACAGGCGACAAAGATCAGAGGTTAGACAAAACAGGATGCCTCCAGGAGATCGTTTATGGCCCGCGACACCAACAAATGGCGAGAGCTTCCTCAGTATCTTCTTCTCGCAGTCACGCCTGGGATTCAAGACAGAGGCTGACACACACACATAAACTCACACACAGAGGTCTTATCTATCTTCAAGGTTGCCTAGCCAGGCAAGACTCTTATCAATGTGGCCTAACAGTTAGCCTCTTGGAAAAATGGAATCAAATCAACAGGATTTCACTAATACAAGTCTAATGGATATCAAGAACATGTCATAGATGTCCCAAATCACAGATGTCTTGGTCACAGTTGCTCATGCAATCAGGAGGGTCATTCTGACCTCCTGAGGTGTGATCTCGGTCCCTGAGAAAAGAGAATTTCACAGACAGAAAACACATTTGACACACACTCTAACATTTTCTATAAGGCATCTATTCTAGTCACTCAAAATCAATCACTTATAATGTTTTAATGGTTAAACACTGATTATCATCTACTAAAAATCTATAAAAATTAATAAGGATATTAATTTGTAAAAAGGCCATGATGTCTTCCGGCTTCCACTCCTTCATCACGACCCGGAAGTTCTACGTGAACTCCGTATCGCTACGGACCTCGCGCTACGAGCGACGAAGGTTACGGCGCGGTCTCTGGGTCGTGCGATGTCCACGATGGTGGTCCAGGAACGCCATCTCTGGCTGTGTCTGGCCGACATGAGGGAAGCAGACAAGGTCAGGTTCCTGAATGCCCCCGTGTCCCAGACCGGCCTCTTCGGCGACGCGGTCGAAAATTTCGCCCAGCAGTTTTCGGCCGCCCAGAAGCAGACTGAGGCCATCAGTCATATCCTGCCCCGGCGTGCTCCCGCTGCTGCCTCCACCCAGCCGCCGGCGGCACCTCGGTCTGCTCGTCGCCGAGGGCGGCCCCCTGCCTCCGCCCCCGCTCCACAGCAGCCTGCGCAGCAGCCTTCACGGCGGCGCCGTGGAGCCGGTCCCAGGGCGGCCGCCCCGCCCGTCCAGGCTCCCACCAAGACCAGTGGGAAACGCAAGAACAAGCGTCCCTGAGACGGGCGACCCAGAGATGGAGGAAGCTGCTCTTCGGGAGATGGTGATCGCACCACTCCCTCCCCCGGAGGAGGGCCGGGCGGAGAATCTTTTGTTTCCTTTAAAAAAGTTTCTTTTAAGAAACCCGTCATCGGCCTCACGGTCGGTGACACCCAAATTTTCAATAAAAGAGCAGTTTCTACTATCTCTGGGTCCCCAGAGGGGACAGCGGGTGTTGCACGGGTTAGCCCCGGGCTTCACCCCCTCTCCCCTCCCGCCAGCAAATGGCGCTGGGCGGTTGGAGAGTGCGGTAAGACGGACTACTCACGCACCAGCTGCCAGAACGCAGGTAAATGTCTTGCACACACCACACACAGACACTCTGACCCCGCTTCGGACCGGCATAGAGACGCCCGAGCGGGGTCCCTGCGTTCCACCTCGCTGCCCCCCCGCAGGTACGTCAGTGGTCCCGCTGGTCCCTCTTGTACGTTGGCTGGGGGCCTGGAGAGGGCTTCCCAGTCCGTCTTGCTGGCTCCTCCGGACCATCAGGCTCGGCTACGCGATTCAGTTCGCCCGGCGTCCGCCTCGGTTCAGGGGCATCCACTTCACTACAGTGAAAGTAGCAGATGCCCCTGTCCTACGGGCAGAGATTGCTACCTTGCTGGCGAAGAAAGCAATAGAGCCGGTCCCTCTAGCCGATATGAAGACAGGGTTTTACAGCCCCTACTTCATAGTACCCAAGAAAAGCGGCGGTTTACGACCGATCCTGGACCTGCGCATCTTGAATCGAGCTCTTCACAAGCTACCTTTCAGAATGCTCACACAAAAACACATCCTCAGATGTGTTCGTCCCCAGGATTGGTTCGCAGCGATCGACCTGAAGGACGCGTACTTTCATGTTTCGATCCTTCCGCGCCACAGACCATTTCTGCGGTTCGCGTTCGAAGGCAGAGCATATCAGTACAAGGTCCTGCCCTTCGGGCTGTCCCTCTCCCCCCGTGTCTTCACGAAAGTCGCGGAGGCGGCCCTTGTTCCCCTCAAGGAACAGGGCGTTCGTATCCTCAACTACCTCGACGACTGGCTGATACTAGCACACTCTCGAGAGCAGTTATGCGAACACAGGGACCTGGTGTTGGCACACCTCGCCCGCTTGGGCCTTCGGGTCAACTGGGAAAAGAGCAAACTCTCCCCCGTGCAGAGGATCTCTTTTCTTGGTGTGGAACTGGACTCGGTCAGCCAAACAGCTCGCCTCACGCAAGAGCGGGCTCAGTCGGTGCTGAACTGCTTGAATATGTTCAAGAGCAGAGAGGTGGTCCCACTGAAACAGTTTCAGAGGCTCCTGGGGCATATGGCAGCAGCTACGGCAGTTTTACCGCTTGGCCTGCTCCATATGAGACCACTTCAGCACTGGCTTCATGGCCGAGTCCCGAGGAGAGCGTGGCAGCGCGGCACTCTCCGGGTCAAAGTAACCTCGGCCTGTCGCCTAACCTTCACCCCGTGGTCAGACCTAGCTTTTCTTCGGGCAGGAGTTCCCTTAGAACAGGTCTCCAGGCACGCTGTGGTACACACGGATGCCTCCACCACCGGTTGGGGAGCCACGTACAACGGGCAGGCAGTGTCGGGGGTTTGGACGAGCCCCCAGCTACACTGGCACATCAACTGCCTAGAGCTGCTGGCAGTACGTCTTGCCTTGAACCGTCTCAAAGGGCGCCTTCGAGGCAAACACGTGCTGGTCCGTACGGACAACACTGCGACCGTTGCGTACATCAACCGACAAGGTGGTCTACGCTCCCGTCGCATGTCGCAGCTCGCCCGTTCTCTCCTCCTCTGGAGTCAGAAGCTTCTGAGGTCGCTTCGTGCCATTCACATTCCGGGTTTGCTCAACCGTGCAGCCGACGAGCTCTCACGAGCTGCGCTTCCCGGAGAGTGGAGACTCCATCCCCAGTCGGTCCAGCTGATCTGGAGACGTTTCGGGAAAGCTCAGGTAGACCTGTTTGCTTCTCCAGAGACGTCCCACTGCCAGCTCTTTTACTCCCTGACCGAGGGTACACTCGGCACGGACTCCCTGGCATGCAGCTGGCCACGGGGCCTTCGCAAGTATGCGTTTCCCCCAGTGAGCCTTCTCGCACAGACACTGTGCAAGGTCAGGGAGGACGAGGAGCAGGTCCTGTTAGTGGCGCCTTACTGGCCTACTCGGACCTGGTTCCCAGAACTGATGCTCCTCGCGACAGCCCCTCCCTGGCGGATTCCTCTGAGGAAGGATTTACTGACTCAGAGACGGGGCACCCTGTGGCACCCGCGTCCAGACCTCTGGAAACTACATGTCTGGTCCCTGGACGGGACGCGGAGGTTCTGAGTGATTTACCCCAAGGAGTGGTAGACACCATCACTTCGGCGAGAGCTGCATCCACGAGACATGCTTATGCCTTGAAGTGGAACCTGTTCGTCGAATGGGCTTTCTCAAGCAATGAGGATCCCCGAAGATGCTCGGTCGGAGTCGTGCTTACCTTTTTGCAGCAAGGGTTGGAGCGTAGGCTGTCACCCTCCACCCTTAAGGTCTATGTAGCCGCTATTTCTGCAAACCATGACCCCGTTGAAGGAAGGTCAGTAGGTAGGCACGACCTGGTCGTCAGGTTTCTCAGGGGAGCCAGGAGGTTAAATCCTCCTAGGCCCCCCTCCGTACCCTCTTGGGACCTGTCTCTGGTGCTCACAGCACTACAGCGGGTCCCCTTTGAGCCTTTACAGTCAGTCGAGCTGAAGTATCTCTCTATGAAGACTCTGCTCCTGCTGGCATTGGCCTCCATCAAGAGGGTAGGGGACCTGCAGGCGTTTTCGGTCGACGATTCGTGCCTTCAGTTCGGGCCGGCAGATTCCCAGGTAACCCTGAGGCCCCGGCCTGGCTACGTGCCCAAGGTTCCCACTACTCCCTTCAGGGACCAAGTGGTGAGCCTGCAAGCGCTGCCCCCGGAGGAGGCAGACCCAGCCCTAGCTTTGCTTTGTCCCGTCCGAGCATTAAGATGCTACGTCGACCGGACGCAAAGCTTCAGGACCTCAGATCAGCTCTTTATTTGTCACGGAGGACGGCAGAAGGGGAAGGCCGTCTCCAAGCAGAGGATGGCACACTGGATAGTGGATGCCATCGCCTTGGCTTATCAAGCTCAGGGCGTGCCCTGCCCGCTCAGGTTGCGAGCTCACTCTACTAGGAGTATTGCATCCTCCTGGGCGCTGGCTCGTGGCGTCTCGCTATCTGACATTTGTAGAGCTGCGGGTTGGGCGACCCCTAACACGTTCGCTAGGTTTTATAGCCTTCGTGTAGAGCCAGTCTCCTCCTGTGTTCTCACCTCAAACGGGTAGAAGCACTGAGAGGCACTGGCTCAGGTCGGCTTGCTATCTTCTCCAGAGTGTCCATGAAGACCCTGTCGAGTCCTCCTTCCTCGGCTCCAGACGTAGCGGAGCGTCTAGGCGCCAGGCCTCTCTCGATGAATCTTTAGAACCGATAGAAGGCTTAGGATACATGAGAGACTTAAGTGAATCCCATATGTCTTCCACGGTACCCACAGAGACCGTGTTTCCCCGGTAACCTTCTACCATCTTCACAAGGGTTCAATCACCTCCATTCTTCCATATGTCCTAATTGAGCCATATGCGTATTGCTCCGAACCTCCTCCGGGATGGGTGGGAGCTCCGCACGTTCCCAGTGCTCCAGCTTCACTAAGTAGGTAGTGCTATGTTATACAGTGACTGGTCTTTTCTGATCCGCCCTTGGCCTTAGCAAAAATTGGAGGCCAGGTGGCTTGCTCAGGACACTGGAGGGGGGCAGCAGCTGCGGCGCTTTGCTAGGGATCCCAATTCGTCGGTCTCCGACGTGACGTCGTAGAGACCGACTGAGAGGGAACGTCTTGGTTACGTATGTAACCCTCGTTCCCTGAAGGAGGGAACGGAGACGTCACGTCCCGTCGCCTCAGCTGCTGTACCACCGCTGTGCGGCCGGACCCAAGCTCGGCTCCTCAGCGAAATCCTGTCTATGCATTGCACCTGCTGTGTATTTATGCTCACGCTGTGATCAGCGACAGCTGGATGCAATCATGCATGCCAATGTGCATTGGCTCGTTTAGTTTACACACGAAGAGGATTGGTATCTCTAAAGCGATATCCCAATTCGTCGGTCTCCGACGTGACGTCTCCGTTCCCTCCTTCAGGGAACGAGGGTTACATACGTAACCAAGACGTTTTCTTGTAAAATGTACTCCTGTAATCTTTATTTACTATTTTTTTAAATATATATTTTTTTACACGTCAAAGACGTTAAGTTGTCCACGTCAAAATGTTTTTACAAAAGCACATTAAATGTAAGTAAAGAGTCTACTTTTAAGGTTTCAAATATGTTTTTGGAGAATAAAATGTCCAAATTTGGTTGAAATAATGTTACACAGTGTAACACAATATTTATGGAAACATTCTAACAACATGCTTATTCTGACTTGTACATATTAAAAAAATATAAAAGGCAGCATATTAAATTTTATTGTGTTTTAAATTAGTTAAAAATTCTTACTGACAACTGGGGAAAACCTAGGATCATTGCAAGTTTTAAAAATGTAGAATTACAACTAATTAGTATTTGGGGTGGAAGTAATTTCTCTTTGAATATGTCATAAATAAATTTTTGTTGTACATATGCATGACAAGATTGTTACACTAAATGACATTTTAGTGTAAATTAGGGGAAAATGTATGATATTTATTTTTTACTCAAAAAAAACAAAATTTAATGCAATTTGATTAAAGAGGAAACGTTTTATTTATTTGTTTTTGAAAAACAACAACAATTTAAAGCAGTATTACACTTATTGTTTTTATGCTTAAACCCTTTTTTGTATTTGAGCCACTTGCAGATTTGTATACTCTTTAAAAAAATGTTTCAAAGTTGTAAATAATAATAAAAAATACCATTGGACTGTTTTACAGCAACATTTCACTTCATTTCTACATTCAATGCATTATTTATAATGAAAATTGTTACAATGTATGTTTTTTCACAGTAGCTCTACTACAAGTTTGAATTCTAGCATTATTTGTCTTTTAAAAATGTGAATTGCAATTCATAATGCAACACAAGTACAAGTTGCATTCTTAGTGATGCCACACGGGGCTCTATCGAGATTATTACCATATTTTGTCTTCTTCTATTGTTAGTTTTCTCATTTAGCTCATCTACTATCACAGTGGAGCAACAAGAGAATTATACAAAGCAGGTTAGTGAAGTAAAATGTCAGTTTAGCAGCCTGAATGATAAGAGCTAAACAATCTTTAATATGCGTTAATGTCTTTCACATTTAAAAGAAAGGTTTGTTTACTAAGTTTAAAATTCTTAAAACTGCTAATTGTTGAATGCAATAGACTGTTGACAAAAATGTCACTGTTTTTACAGTCAGTAGTTATTTAATTGCATAGTATATTGAGAAAGCAAACATAAAAAATCATGCAAACTTATTAAAATCTAGTGATGTTTTAAAAGTCAAGATTAACATCTGCTCATTTCAGTTTTGATCAGAATTTCTAGTTTGATTAAAGATGCATTTATTCATGCAAACATGCAAATGTGCTTTTTTAAAACTGAAATCACAGGTGCTAATTGAAACAGAGCAGGAAAAAGACAGTGTTTCATACGTGCAATCAGCCAGGGATGATGTGTAAAATGAAGTCATAGCACTCTGAGCAAAGTGAAAGTTAACTTGAATTCTAGCATTATTTGTCTTTTGAAATGTGAGTTTCTCGTTTAGCTCATCTACTATCACAGTGGAGCAACAAGAGAATCGTACAAAGCAGGTTAGTGAAGTAAACTCAATCTAGCAGCCTGAATAATAACAGCTAAACAATCTTTATTAATCTGTCTTTCAACATTTGAGGGAGAGGTTTGTTTACTAAGTTTTAAAACTGCTAATTGTTCAATGCAATAGATTGTTGACAAAAATGGTGCATTCTTGGAGATAAAAAAACACTTATGTAACAGTTATATATTTGCATAGTATACTGAGAAAACAAACATTAAAAAATCATGCAAAGTTGGTATAAGCTAGAGATATTTTAAAAGTGAAGATTAACATCTGCTCATTTCAATCTTTATCAGAATTTCCAGTTTGATTAAGGATGCATTTATTCATGCAAACGTGCAGATTTCTGATCCTCAGGTAATGTTGATGTAATGTGCTTTTTTTAAACTGAAATCACAGGTGCTAATTGAAACAGAGCAGGAAAAAGTCCGTGTTTCATACATGCAATCAGCCAGGGATGATGTGTAAAATGAAGTCATAGCACTTTGAGCGAAGTGAAAGTTAACTGCAAAAGACTGAAATCCAATTCACTCTGGCTCCTTCATCTCTCCCTTTCTCTTTAAATGCGGTTCTCATTCTGAAAGTTGAACACAAACGTTTCACTTGAATTTACTGAGACTGTTTAATTAGTTGAGAAACTTCCACAAAGCGCATTTCCTCTAAAATGTCCTTTTATCACACAATATAAAGGACTGTTTGCCTTTATTGTTCCGCTTTTCTTGTCTATTGACTTATCACAGCTGCATTGGCTGTTTGTCTCTCTTCCCTTAAAAGATACCATTTTCTGCTTTATGCAGAACATCATAAAGCAATATTTTGGGTTTTTGACAAAAATATTTTGCTTTAAGTGGATAAATAGGAATTGATTTATAAAAACACTGCTTGTATTTGAAACTGCAAAAGAATAAAACGCAAAGCGGACTTCTGTCGCATGGAATATGCAGAATAAATTACATGCACACAGTGAATTGAGTCTTTAATTAAACTTTAACATCACTGACAACTCTAAAGTTGCATGCACAGTAGCCAAAAGATTTCCTTATGTTTATCTCAAAAACAGGACTATCAGAAATGGGTGTCATATTTTTTTTTCTTCTTGCATGTAAGATAAATGGCTTCATTTTTATTCAGTTGGCAACAAAGTTCAAATCATGCAATTAAATCACATTAAAATGTTTAATCACAGTAATTTAAAGAAAACGAATCATCCTCATAACACCAAACTGCTTAAACCAGCAGAGACCAGGGCTGCGTTTCCCAAAAGCTTCGTAAGCTTAAGTACATCGTAGACCCATTGAAACCAATGGAGCTACGATCAACTTAAGCTTACGATGCTTTTGGGAAACGCAGCCCTGGTTTGTTGTTTTTGCTAAATAAACTATCACCTGAATTTAAAAACGAACCACTTCAGTTTTTATTAATGACAGATTGGCAAAGTTCACTCATTTTTAACTGTCTCCCTGAATGTTTAATTATACAAAGATTTGTCTGGTATGTAATTAGTCACAGGGGGAGTCTATGTATTAACTGTATGTCTCATATAGAGCTCACAGAGTTCAACAGCACCTTCTAGTGTTAGTCTCAGGAACGACACACAGGCATTAATTGGACAATTCATTCAAAAATGAAAACTCATTTTGTGAGGTGATTATTTACTCACCATCAGATCATTCCAAACCCATATGATGTTATTTATTCTGAAAGAATCTTGAAGAATCTTTGATAAAGTTCAGAATTACTACGATTGCTGAAATAATGGTCCAGAAAAGTCTTCTGATGTCATAATAAAAGCTTTGTGTGAGGAACAGATTGAAAGTGTGTT
Organism: Garra rufa; assembly: GCF_049309525.1. Taxonomy (NCBI): domain Eukaryota; kingdom Metazoa; phylum Chordata; class Actinopteri; order Cypriniformes; family Cyprinidae; genus Garra; species Garra rufa. The sequence continues at coordinate 2,132,835 of NC_133372.1, read as the reverse complement.
CAAATCTGTCTGAACTCAGAACCTTATCCCATATTAAAATGTCCAGACTGTAAAAAATGCTTTTCTTACTTAGATTTTGTTTTGTTTCTAGCCAAAATATCTAAAATACTTTAGACAAGTTTTTCTAGACAAGTAAAAATTATTTTCTTGTTTTCAGAAAAAACAAGTCAAAATTAAGTGAGTTTTTGCTTAGAACAAGCAAAATAATCTGCCAATGGAGTAAACAAAAAAAATCTTATTTCAAACTGAAAACAAGATTATTTTTCTTACCCCATTGGCAGATTATTTAGCTTGTTTCATGCAACAACACACTTAATTTTGACTTGTTTTTTATGAAAACAAGAAAATAGTTTTTCTAGAAAATCCTTCTGGATTTAAGAATTTTTAGATATTTTGGCTGGAAACAAGACAAAAAGTCTAAGTAAGAAAAGCGTTTTGCAGTGCAGATTGTTTTGAAGCTCAAACATAAAAATAAAAACATATATTTTCATATTTAGCTTGTTTAAAATATCATGATATTAAAGGTATTACAAATTCTGCCATATGTATAAATATTTTAAAGTTTTAAAAATGGTTTCATTATTTTCTTTCTTTCCATTTTCAGGTGAAATATGAGCTAGACATGTTCTTGACAGGTTTCGTGAGATTCACTCATTCAGAACAAAACTAGCAGACTAATAATCATCTGTCAGACCACTCAAAAACTCCATCTGACAACCTACAAATGGTCTGTCCACCTCCATCCACTGCCCTCACCACACCAATGACCAGATGAGGGCGTTTCTATAAATAATGTATCAGACCTCTCCAGAGAGTAAATATAATGTTTAATTGAAAGATCTTGCAAGGTTACATTAGGTAAAGCCTGCTTCATTCACCAGACAGCGCCACCTATCAGTCACAACAACATATATGAGATTAACACAGGAGTATAATATAAATATATAAGATAAAACAGGAATAAAAAAGGAGGAATTTACCACCAGTTTTTCTAAAGTTTGAAAGGTTATAGCATCAAATCTCTGAAATGCATTCAGACGTTTTGAGACACATAGCAGAGTAATCTATTAGCAGAGCTGCACATTGTGCTCTGTTTTTTTGACTTTTGTTTTCTATTTATAAAACTTTTTTAGATAAATATAAACTCTGTTTAGAAAATCTATACATTTCCATTATATTTTAAGGTTAAAAAAATGCAAGAAATTTAACTGTGACTTTTTAATCTTGCAATTCAGACTTTTTTCTCACAGTTCTAAGAAAAAAATCCAGAAGTGCTATATATAAACTTCTGACTTTTCTTGTGATTCTGAGTTTACATTTCACAATTCAATTCCTTTATTCTACAACAGAATTGTGAGATGTAAACTCAGAATTTTAAAAGAAATACAGCATTGCAAGATATAATCTCAGAATTATGACTTTTTTTATTGTGTATCCTCAGAAGGTAAAAAGGTAAGAATTCTGAGATTTCTTACAACTTTGCAACTTTATTTAACTTTGTTATTTTTATTCCATGGTGGAAGCCAAAATACAGAATTGATCGATGTAAACTATTCTGAAAAAAATATATATATTTTTTTTCTTTCAACTGCAAGTTAACATCTTACAATTCTGACATATTTCATAGAGTAGCAAATTTATATCTTGACTTTTTTCTCTGAATTACGAGATATAAAGTCCAAATTGCAATAAATAAAAAAAGATAAGAATTCTAAAATTTCCTACAACTTTTCAACTTTACACAACTTTATTTTTTTATTTTTTTTATTCCATGGTAGAAACCAAAATAGAGAATTGATTGATGTACACTTAGAAAAAATCCAGATGTGCAAGATATAAACCCAATTGCAAGACTTAAACTCAGAACTGACATGTAAACTTGGTATTGCAAGAAAAAAAGTCTGAATTCTGAGTTTAAAAATCAGAATTTCAAAGGGAAAAGGTCTGAATTGTAAGATAAAAAGTCACAGTTAACTTTTTTTGTTCCCTTGGCAGAAACAAGAGTCCCTAGTTTTCTTCTACTTTAATGATTTTTTCCACCATGCCAGTCTATTGTGTTGTAATATACTTCCATTAAACCTGCCTTTAATTGCACATACCAAGCAAACAGCAGTAAGTTGCTGGAAATGTCATTCAGACTCCTGGCATCATTTCTTAAATTTAGGATTAGAGTTTCTAGAAAAATCCCTCCAATCAATAGTAATAGTGATGATGACCTTAGCCAAAACCATCAATAATGACTAGTGCATTTTTTTAATTATTAATAGATCTCAGATTTCTTTACCTGCTTGTGTGAGTTTTTGGAATAACATATTTGGTGATATAGAATGGGAAGAGTTTTGGCTTCGTCGACAAAAAATTATTCTTATCTAATAAAGTTGTTGAAGCCTCTATTAATCCATAATTGCTATCTGGTAAATTACAAACTTGCTAAATTTAATAATAGTATTTCCTCCAATTGCTCTTTTTGTCTTCAGTCTGAATTGAACAATCAATTATTTATTTTGGGAATGTGCATACTGTAAAGTGTTTTGGGTCGACTTTTCTAATTTTGTAAAAAAATTCATAGATTCCAAACTTCTGTATAATCCCCAAAAATGTATTTTTTGTTTACTCTTTGAATTTCAACCCTTCTCACTGTAAATCTATTATTAATTTATTGTTATTCCTTGCTAAATTTTATATGCATAAATGTAAATTTGTAAAGAAACCTCCTTACTTTTTATTTTCAGGTAAGATTTTGATATGTATGTGAACTCTTTAAGAAACTCGAATAATTCTATTGCATGTAAGACTCTTTCATGGTGTAAAACCTGTAAGCTAATATAATATGCTTTGGATTATTGTATTGTAGCTGTTGTTGTTCATTGCATAATAATAAAAAAATGATGCATTTCAAGCTTCTTCCAAGTCCACATGTCCCTGGCATTTATTTTCTATTTAAATCTCTATAAAATGCAGAACGTCATCGGGCAGTGTGTTGTGAGTGATCTCAAGGACGCTGTTTTAAATTTGCATGAATCACTCTCAGATCAAAGGAGCGGCGGGGCGCCAGTCACTCACTGATAAAGTGCGCGCGCGGGCGGGCGTTCACGGCGCAGAGCTGAAATATGATGGAATGTTTATTTCTGGGTCAGTGGGGGTGCTAATGAGAATGTATTCTAAGAACGGGAGCGCGAGGAAAACAGCGCGAGCGAAGGCCTGAACAGCGGCTCTTGATTGGTTCGATTTGACAGCCGCTCTCCGGGTAAGGACATTGACAATGACAGGCTGCCTGCGACCGGAGAGAGCTACACCTACTGAATATACAGCCAAAATAACACACACACACAGCCAAAGCAGAGTCATGTTTTATTTATGGGCTTTCTACCTGCGCTAGACTTTCACACACAAAACTTTCTAGAAAAAACTGTCATATATTCACAATAAAACACCGGAAATGTCAAGTTTACTGTCGCTCTTTCCATTGCAGACCAAGAGACAAATAATCAAATACACACTTGTGAAAAAGAGTTACACTTGTAATAGGCCTATACTTAATATCTTAAAAGTAGAATAATGGTAAAAAAAGTTTAGTACAGTTTTAAAAATAAAGGTGCTTTAACCCTTGTGTGTCAAAAAAAAGTTACACATAGGTGCAAAATAGACAAAAATGGTCATAAAAATTTTATTTATTAATATTTTTTTTCCGCTTTCACTGATGTCGATTTTTTTTAACCACCATCTGTTCTATCCATAGATACCAAACATTCATTCATTTTCAGAATAGTAAACCTTTAAATGCTGGTTTGTTTATATAATGCCACAGATGTTTGTTTTTTATGAAAAATGAAAAATTTGAGGCATTTATGTTTTATGTAGTGTTAGATTTTAAAAAAATGTATATGCCAAATTTTAAAAAATGGCACAATCTAGTAAAAAATTATAAAATTGCAAAATTTGAAGCCTTGCTGATAGAATGAATGCATATTAGCAAATATTGCATCGTTTAATAGTCAAATGGCACTGGGTTAAATAAATAACAGTTTTAATGGGTTTCAATGAGGGTGAAATATTACATTTTCAATAAAAAATAAACACATGAGCCAAAATTTATGACATTAACACAGGCACGCCTATGACAAAAAACAAAACTGAAATGGACAAAAATGTCCATAAGGTCGCACAAAGGTTAACAGGTTCTTCACAGCGATGCCATAGAAGAAACATTTTTGGTTCTACAAAGAACCATTCAGTCAAAGGTCCTTTAAAGAACCATCTCTTACCTTTTTATTATCAGAAGAACCTTCTTTCACCACAAAGAACCTTTTGTGAAACAGAATGTTAAAGGTTCTCTATGGAACCACTTAGACAAAAAAGGTTCTTCTATGGCATCATGAAGCACCTTTATTTTTAAGAGTGTATATTTTTAAATGCTTTTGAAAAAAATAATTTTATTTATTTATTTAAACTAAAATGCAGTAAAGACAGCAATTTTGTGAAATATTATTGTCGTTTAAAACAATGGTTTTCTATGTGAAAATATTGTAAATTGTAATTTTTTCTTATGAGCCAAAGCTGAATTTTCAGCATCATTACTTCAGTCTTTAGTGTCACATGATCCTTCAGAAATCATTCTAATATGCTGATTTGCTAATTGTTCATCTAATTGCATTTAATATACATTTAAACTAAAATACATTTTCATTCAGTTGCAAAAGACAAACACCAAAAAAGTCAGAAAACATTACATTTACAAGTACACAGGTGGCCAAACTTAAATAACTGAAAAATGAATAAAGTGTTGTATGTTCCACGATCAAGTGTTCATGAGATGGATTGCCTGAGGAAAGATAGATAGAGGTGCTATAAAAGAAACACTTAACAGTGTATTTTGGATGGTTTTTTTTCACTAGTCTGAAAAAACACTTTATGAAAAACCAAAAAGGCCAAAATCTCAAACTTGACAGGTGCAACAGCATTTTTGCCTGCGGTGTCTCCCCTTAAGCTGGATTTTTAGGGCATCTCACTTATTTAACTTGTGAATCTGTAATTCTGTCATCCATTAGTAATGGTGTCTAATGAAATGAACAAAATCATGGAGAAAGGGTGGAGGTTAACCAATCGAAGATGTGTGCTCTTTTGAAAACCACTCAGGTGAGCTGATCCAAAAGAAAACAAGTGACCCCTTGAAATCAATGAGTTCAACAAACACTAATTACCAGCAAACAGTCAATGGAATAGTAGTTTACTTTTTATTAAACACTGTGCTGTTAACCTACTATTTAAAAAACCTACATAGTATAAGAAACAGTATGTGATAAACTCCAACGGTCATTAGCATCGCAAATCTTCGAACGTTTTTTGGATTTTGCTTTGCAAAAAAAAAAATGTATGTGCATTAACAAATTATGTGCAAATGTATGTGCAATTACAAAACAACTAGTTAACGTTAATGCGAGGGTGTTCCCAATGCAGCGTCTATGGGAGGAGCGGTAAATTTGACATTGTTCTCTCTTCTGACTGCCGTTATCAGTCTCTCAATTTTTTTCCTTTTTTGGAAGACGTGAAAACACTGTTGTGGAGTTTTTCTTTTGCTATTTGCTAACTATGACGCCTTCCACTGCTAAGAAACCCGCAAATGTGAAAAAGGTCCATAGGGTTTTACGGGGAGACACTGCAGGCAAAAACATTGTTTTTTTCATGCACCCGTCAAGTTTGAGATTTTGGGCTTTCTGGGTTTTCATAAAGTGATTTTTCAGTCTAGTGGAAAGAAAACATCCAAAAGACACTGCTAATTGTTTCTTTTATGGAACTTTATCTATTTGTGTCAATAGATTTCAATTACAATGCATATTTTTAAAGGTCGTTTTCTGAAAATGAGTTTTTTTTCTCCAGTAGTACTTACACACACCAAACTTTACATTTTTATTCTTGTCTATATCCTGAAGGTTTTTACAGAGGGATTTGTTCATATATAATTAGCTTGGTTTTATACAACATTTTATTCCCCAAAAAACTACAAAAAAATATATAGTTCTTCCTAAGTATTTTCTGAATTATGGAGTGACAAAATGTGACCCTGGACCACAAAACCAGTCATAAGGTTAAATTTTACAAAACTGAGATGTATACATCATATGAAAGCTCAATAAATAAACTTTCTATTGATGTATGGTTTGATAGGATAGGACGATATTTGGCCGAGATACATCTATTTGAAAATCTGGAATCTGAGGGTGCAAGAAAATCAAAATACTGAGAAAATCACCTTTAAAGTTGTCCAAATGAAGTTCTTAACAATGCATATTACTAATCAAAAATTACATTTTGATATGTTTACAGTAGGAATTTTACAAAAAATCTTCATGGAACATGATCTTTACTGAATTTCCTAATGATTTTTGGCATAAAAGAAAAATCAATAATTTTGACCCATACAATGTATTTTTGGCTATTGCTACAAATATACCCCAGCGACTTAAGACTGGTTTTGTGGTCCAGGGTCACAAATGAGACCCCAAAATTCCTTCTGTAAAAACATTTGACTCTAAAATGTCAAAAAATATTAAACAAGAATTCTGAAACTTACTTCTTCCAGTGTTTAGATTTTTGTATTAGAAATGTATGCAAATTAGTGCATATTTCATTAAATAATGCATCATTTGCATATTAAAACCTAACGTTTTAGAAAACTTGTAATACAAAAAATATTTGCAATTATCAATGTAATCAGTCAACTGAGTAAGTAAGATGGTAACTATTAGTTCATTTTTTTACCCTATTGACCTGCAGTGTCTTGCATTAAGAGCGCATATCTGACGCACAAAGAAAGCTATTATCACATAGCGTGTGAGTATTAAACTAAGTTCTCTTTCAACTCTTATTGCACTTAAATGGTCAAATATACAAAAGTTTATGTAAAAAACAGTTGGGTCTGTGCAGATAAACAGCTGGGAACGAAATCACATTTTTATATTAGATCTGTGTGGCAGCAGAGTTATATAGAGTAAACAAATCCATAAATCCACTGCTCTCTTGTCTCCTCTGAGGCTTAGACTCAAAATAGTGTTCTATGCTCATCTGTGCATGCTTTCCTCGAACTTTTGCCATGGTGTTAGAGCTGGTACACCTTTTTCACATTTTATGTGTTGGTAGATGCACTGGGGACCCCATTATAGCACTTAAACACTGAAAAAGTCAAATTTTCATGATTTGGCACCATGAAATCAAGTTATTAATTCATTATCTGATTATATTGAAGCATATGAGGCATATACTCTTGGAAATAACATAATCAACTGTTGTGAACTTTTTCTTCGAGACCAGGAGACCTTTTTGGATATCTTGAAGCAGAAGTTTCTCTTTATTGAGATACTAGCTGTGCGTCGCTGCAGTCATCAAAAGTCGTCTGACTAAGGCAGATACATTATAGTTTATATACCTTTCCAGGGGGAGGGATACATAGAGGTGGAGACAATCTAAACAAAGCATGCAAATGCAATACAGGAATCAACCCATTACCAGAGTTCCCCCAGCCCTGATCTCATTATCATAACAGTGTCATTCAAAGGCATAGCTGCTAATCCAATCTGTCGGACAGTATTGCCTATACCTTTACATTATCATAGAGACAAAGGCATAGCTGTACTTTGAGCTTAGAATTTACACTTAACTTGGGAAACCTGTTCAGGAACTGTAAGAGAACAGGAGCTGGCAGGAACCTCTGGCTTCAAACTTTGCTTGAGAGAGTAATATGTCTGATGTCCTCATATTTACCATAAATGCTAAATACAATGTAGGATCAACAATTTTTTAACAGATTCTTAAATTTGTAATCCTTCACAACCAATATAATTTTGCATGAAAAATGCATGAAATTTACCATTCTGGATTAGATTATGACTGAAAAAATAGTTTAAAAAGATACTTGCGGTTTATTTATCACAGTCAAGTGAAGTGCATTGCATTGCATTGTGGGGTATATTGCATAATACGTACTACAATTGCATACAATATGGAACTAGTATGCTATTCCAGTATAGTAAGAATGTGTGTGTGTGTGTGTGTGTGTGTGTGTGTGTGTGTGTGTGTGTGTGTGTGTGTGTGTGTGTGTGTACCTTGTTTTTGTGACATATCAGGACACAAATTGGTGTAATAACATGGGTATGACATAGGTATTACAAGGAGAGGGTGACTTATGAGGACATTGCCCATGTCCCCACTTTTCAAAAGGCTTATAAATCATACAGAATACGTTTTTTTGAGAATGTAAAGATATGCACAGTCTCCTGTGAGGGCTAGGTTTAGGTGTAGGGAAGGTGTAGGGTGATAGCAAATATCGTTTGTACAGTATAAAAACCATTACGTCTATGGAATGTCCCCACAATTCACAAAAACAAACATGTGTGTGTGTGTGTGTGTGTGTGTGTGTGAATGGTCACATTAGGGTGAAGAGACTAACGCATGATTTGACAGTGTGCAGGAATCCATGTGTGCAGCGTTTCAGTCCATTTGTCTCTTATTGAGTTAAGTGTTCCTCAAACACAGGCTGTCAGACTCAAGCGGAGCGTGACTGCTGATGTCTGAGACACTTTCCACATCTCACACTCACAAACACTTCGAATTAACATTCAAATCACTCTCAATCACACACATACACATACGTGAGACACAAAGGAGGAATAGCGATTGATTATGTACATGCACGCAAATGACATCTAATCATGTACTAAACATCTGACGAGGAAATGTTTTCTTTCATCAGCTAAATATGTCAGGAGGTGCTGATCTCACAAATGCAATAACAAGTCACAAAACACTTTGAGTTTTCTTTAAAGTGAGTGTATGAGAAATGGTTCCTGAGGGCTGGGACTAAACGGTCACAGAACAGACATAATATAAGTTTGTTGCTAGAAATCATTTTTGATTAAATTGGTCATAAAATGTGTGTTTTTCCTCACATATTACCAAATATGTGACCCTGGACCATACACTAACAAAATCTGAAAACTGAATAAATAAGCTTTCCATTGATGTATGTTTTTTTTAGATGTTGTTTGAAAACCTGGAGTCTGAGGGTGTAAAAATAATCTAAATGAGAAAATCGCCTTTAAAGTTGTCCAAATGAAGTTCTTGGCAATGCATATTACTAATCAAAAAATAAGTTTTGATATATTTATGGTAAGTAATTTACAAAATATCTTCATGGAACATGATCTTTACTTAATATTCTACTGATTTTTGGCATAAAAGAAAAATCTAAAATTTTGACCCATACAATGTATTTTTGGCTATTGCTACAAATTTACCTGCACTACCTAAGACTGGTTTTGTGGTCCAGGGTCACATATACAGTCATATGAAACTAATGCATCAAATACTAAATCATAAATCTATTTTCATTTCTGCTTGTTTTAATAATCCTCAGTCAGACATTAAATATACAAAAATTAAATATTTTACACATCACACCTGTATTAAATGCAGCAGCCATTATGCTTTTCTGGTGTTGCTGCAAAAACAATTAAAATGATTATCTAAAAATCCATAATAATTTCTTTATAATTTATGTTACAGAACATAATTAAATTTAATTAGTTTGTGTGGTGTTATTGCGGAAAATAATTACAAAAACATAATAAATTACATAATATAATAATATCAATATAGCACTTTTGAGATATAGACTTTGATATTTGCTGATACTATGTTCTTTTTAAATTCATTATTTTCCTTCTAGTAAAGTATATAAGGCCTGGTTTATAAACAGGGCTTAAGTTAGCCAGGGTTAGGCCATAGTTCAGTTAGGACATTTAAGTAGTTTTTATAAACGTGCATCAGATAAAACAGTGGTGTGCATCTTGTGACAAAAAAAAAAAAAAATAGCACTGACATATTTTAAGATCAGTCAGTGCAAGTTTCTTTCTGTTAAAACAGCCCAGACATGCATTTTAGTCTGGGACTAGACTTAAACCTTGTCAATGATCATTGATGATCACAGATGATAATCGGTGGTATATGTTTCTTTCAAAGTCACATATTGTTATTTCTTATTGTAAGTTATTTGAATCTGTATTACGTATTGAGTTGGATTTAGAGGAGTGAAACTCAATATAATGTCAAAATTCTTAAATTCAATTAAAATTCAAGTTCTGATTCATTTCTACTTGAGATCAAATGAAGCTATTATGAAAATTGGTAGGTGAATGTGTGAAGTGTTTAGTCTCATCTCAACATACAGTGTGTGTGCGTTTGAGAGACAGTATGTATAAAAAGATATAGATAAATAACAGCGTGCATCAGCTTTCTGCAACATCTGTGTGTGTTTAGTTGTCTGCTGAGCGCCACAGATCATATTTGTCTCCATCTGAGAGCCTAATTCTAGATAACTGGATGAGAATGAGAGACAAGGAACCGTTCGAACAGGCGAACAGGAACTATTCCCTGGAAAGACAGATGCGTGTGCGATTAGAGGAGCGGCTGACGAGGGACACGCTGTCATATCTGCTTTCCTCTTATTATTGGAATGATTGACTGTCGCCATGGTAACAAATCATGGAGCAGGAGGAAGATTCCTCGATGGACATCAGGAGATCGATTCTGGAAAGAGAGAATGAAGGAGGTGCACATGGTGATCTGGGTTTCTTCATATATGAGACAAGATGTCTTTTTTTTTTCTTTGATTCCAAACAGTGAATTTGTAACAACTCTAATTTTGATGATTTCTGTCACTACTTATTTATTTATTACTAATTTTAATCAGTGTTTGAGCTTCAAAAATCAATAAGGAAACATTTGTTTAGAAAACTATTATGCTATTAAATCTGTTCAGAAATGTATCTGTAAACTACTGTATAAATAAGCAAAACTTTGATGCCAAATAATGTAATGCAAATAATGATAAGTTTGTAACCAGTTTTATTTTGACTTCTTGTTGTGTTTCTTTATTCATTATTAATCACTTTTATTCAGCGTCTACATGTTTCTAAAATTCACTAAGGCAGCAAAACAAACATTTGTGTCCAAAAATATTATACTGTTGAATCTATGCAGAAATGTATGCGGTTGGTGGTATACGCCACAAAAAAAAAAAAAAAAAAAAAAAGGTTTAACTTAGTATTTTTGTTGTTTCTAGTTAAGATGCATTTACTAGATAAGCAAAATGACATAAGATATTTAGTTTTTAATTAATTAAGTGCATATTGCTTAAAATAAGTAACAATTTCTGCCAGTGGGAAAGTAAAAAACTTTTAAGAATATTTTTATGTTTTATCTTAAATGAAGATGCATTTAGAGACATTTAGTCTTGTTTTCAGGAAAAAAAAGTAGATTTAATATATATATATATATATATATATATTTTTTTTTTTTTTTTTTTTTTTTTTTTTACTAGAAACAAGACAAAAAACACTAAGCCTTTTTTGTTACGTAAAATCCAATAATATATAATATATGATAATAAAATAAAAAACTATTTTATTAATAACAACAATCAAATTAAAAACAATTATCAAACTAGAACTTTCAGACAAAGTTATTCATATTGAAATCAATATGGTTTTATGGGAGCTATACACAATCTAATGTCAAGATTTGATAAAAGAGAGAAAATCTAATCAAAAAGAAGAAATTTTGAGTTTTTGAATGAGCTCATGTTTTGTTCTCAGTGTTATTTTAAACTAACAGAATCAGAATCAGAAAGAGCTTTATTGCCTGAAAGCAAATTACATATTAATCATAAACAAGTGACATTGTTTTTCTTTCTGACACCCTGTATATTTACAGATTGCAAAGTTTCTGAAACTAATCAGAAATACACAATAGACTCAGATACATAACGAACCAGATCACATTTGAGAATTCAGTACAAGGAGAGTCATTATTTTCTAATGAATTGCTCGTCTTCATCTGAATTCAGCCTGTGGTACTGAGGTACGTCATTCAGTAATAAACAGTTAATTTTATGTAACAGTGAACTCAAAGTCTTGTGTTGTAAGATAACAGGTCACACTGCTTATCTGCTTCAACACAGACTTTAAAACCTTCTCTAAAGAGTTTTATGACCTTATAATACGTATAAAATCACAAACTATTCATCTGCTAAACTGAAGTGTCAGTGGGCTTTCTTCAGGTCGAAGACACACGCTCTGCAATATGATTATTACTCATTTTAATGATTATTGGTCTTCAGAAATGTTTTAATCACCTGGATACTTAACGTTATGCAATGACAGGAATATGTCATTGCATAACGCTAAATATTATATCGCTGTTATACAATGTTTAAGTGAACGGTAAAAACTGTATCAAAAAAGTTTTCACATTTTTAGTCTTACATAATTCCCATACTTCCCATACTAAATGCATTATTATTATTTTAGTAAACAGTCATTTATAAGAACAAATAGGTGTTTCCTAACATTTGACTGCTGAAGTATGTACATACAAAAATATTTATGTTACAAAAGGAGTAGACATATAAATCGTACTCTTTTCCAAAGAGAAATTGTTATTGTACCATATGTTTTGTCTCATTGGATCTCTTTATTGAATGGAAAATTGATTTGCTTCAGAAAAGTATGGTTGTAACCACAGAAATATCATCTAAGAATTAAGGTTAAAAAAGTTTCTTATAAGCTCATTCACAGATTTTATCCAGCAAATCATTATTTCAAAAAAAGGAATAAATGTAAATTGTATTTTTTTGTAATGAATATGAGGAAACTGCCTTGCACTTATTTTGCCACTGTACACTATGGTGTAAAATTTATTAGCGAAAATATTCAGTATTCAAGACCTTGTTCACTCTTTACTGACTATCCTGTTACGTTCGAGAACGTATTGTTTTTCCTGTGTGGGGTTTTGTGTGTGCTCTCTCTATTTTTTCTCTCTCTCTCTCTCTCGTTCTCTCCTAATCTTGCTCACAGGTAACTCCGCCTTGATTGGACGTGTTCGAGATGTGCCTGAGGATTGGCAGAATGGGGTGGGGTTAGGGTTAGGGTTGACAAAGAGGAACAGTACTTTTACTTAATTGCAGTTTTTTACATTTCTGCACTAATAACAGAACCTTCATGTCATTTTTCAAAACTCTAGACACAAAACAGTCTTTATTTGTAACACAGGCTGTCCAGTGTTCAAAACTTAGCATATTGCGTTCATATCTTTAAAGAAGCCTTGCATTTAAAAAAAAAACTAATTTATTATGAAATATCATAGGAACATTACTTTAGATCACCCGTACAAAAGATACCCATAGTTTCACTGAGTATTTGCTAGTACAATCATTAAATATAGTTGTACAAAATATGTGATTCAGGTTTCGTTATTTTACTGTAGACTAGAGAGAATAGTACAGACACAGTGGTATCATTGAAATACCGTAATGTGGAATTTACTGATGAAGTAAATCACAACATAGGTTTTCCAAAGGAAAAATTTAGATTCAGAAAGAAAAAAAAAATACAAAACAGTATACTGTAATCTGAAGTGTTCCTCACTGCACTATGCATCTATGTTTCCATCAACCCAGTTTTGTGGATTTGGCCACAGGTGAACTTCTGAGGTTTGGTTGAAACATTGTAGCTGCTGCACTCATTGTCATGCCATGATAAATGACGTAGTCTTCACCCATAGCTCTGATTTCATTCAACACCCTTTGCTGTTGCTGCCAGTGTCTAGGTCTGTGGTTGTCTCAAACGAGGCCCATGGCCACCTCTCTGGTGAGGCCTAAGCCCTCCTCTATGATGAGGCCCACAGCCCAGCCACCTCTCAAAAGGGGTGCTTGTACCATGTAACCCAAGCCTTTCGCCTTCCACTTCTGGCTCCATGTCCTTACTATGTTGAGTAGGCTACTAATACCACTCATCTTACTTATAACATCAATCAGCTATAATGGGTAGCTATTACAGTAACTCATTAAAACTCATTTTGCGTACAGTAATGTTGAATATTACTGTAAAATGTGTTAAAGAGGTACATGGGACCATAGAAAACATAAATGAAAAAGAATGAAATATGACATCCATAGATAATGTAGTCCATATGGGTCATATTCTGTGGTAATTGGTGTCAAATGATCTATCCTGAATCTGTCATAATCTAAACATGGACTCAGTTGTTCATCAATTTCCATAAAAGCTATGCTTCAGGAGTAATGCAACAGTTACTTATCATTTTAAGCAGTTGTTTCAATTGATAGTTCGATCTTTGTAATGAAATGAATACACATTCAACTCAGATGTAATGTGTGAGTTGCATTTTGAAATAGTAATACTTTGATGTTAAGTTGTGTCATTTTGAACTGGTGATTTTAGTGATAAAATTGTCACAAGCTATGAACAAATGATCTTTGGCTTATATGTATTGTATCCAAGCATTTGAAAAAAGCGTCTAGAGTTTTGAAAAATGACATGAAGGTTCTGTTATTAGTGCAAAAACTGTAACTTATTCATTCTATTGAATTCACATTTCAAGTGTAAATGTACTAAAAAAAAAACACTTTTATAGTTTTGTTGACTGAAATATTAATTTTATATCGACGGTATTCGATACTCTGTGAATGAGAAAGCTTTAAGAACTTTGAAAGTTTGTGAATTTTACAATATATTTCTTTGATTTTGTACTGTATTTGCATACATCTAGGTATATCTTGCTATTTTGTTTTTGAAGGTTAATACCTTCCTCCTCCTGGCAACTAGTTGTCTTTGCTATTTGTCTTACTTTCTTTTTTCTTTTCCTTTATTATTTTTGATAACATGTTATATGTTATTGTTCTTTGAATAAAAAAAGGAGTAGAAATATAAAAAAAATGGAGCACTGCCGCCATCTAGTAGTTGAATGACGGTCTACACTAGAACTAAGGGTAAAGGTTTTAACTTAAAACAAATACACAAACTGCCACAGAGTTGAACAAAGTGTCGGTTGAATTTGTTTTAGTTTTAACTGGTTAAAATGTATGAGAATCCATTGTGAGTTAGTTCTCGGTTTGAGTCGGTTTGGTGTGTTTGAGCCAGCAGGTGGTGCGGGTGTCTGTATCAAACTCATTGAGGCGTCTACAAATACTGCCTGGTGAGTTTTCCACGTGTTATTATTACTAATGGTATCATTATTAAGAAGAAGAAGCACAAAAATAGTAAATCATAAATTCCCTTATAAATTATCAATGCATTTATTCAGAGTTAAACGTTTACTGAGATTCATGTTACCCTTTTCTTTTCGTGCTACATTTACATTATAAGTTACAACAGCTGTAAGTGAAGAAGCGCGTTGATTTTCAGTCAGGCGCGTGGGAGGCAGACTCGTTGGGTCTTTATGTAAGAGGCGCGCGCGCGCCAGAGCGTCATTCAGCGGCGGCCGCGGGATGAAGTCGCAATAATGTCAGTAGTGTTTTTAATGTTGTTTGACGCGTTAGTTAATGTCACATCATGAGTTTGTGTTGAGTTAAAGTTTGACTTTCTTCATAATCATCGACTCAGAAAGCGGAAGAGTGCGGAAGATCGATCCGTGATCGCTTATTGATCATTATGCCGCCCATCGAGAACGACGCGGGTCGCGAGCAGATCCGATCGAAAATCAAAGAGCTGATCGATTCTAATCAAGTCATAGTGTTCAGTAAGAGCTCCTGCCCCTACTGCGTCAAGGTGAGTCAAAATACGGCCTCAGAAAGACAGTTGATACCTCCTCAAACAAACAGACACAGAGAGAGAGAGTTATGTCATAAGAAATAAGTTAAGAAGGTTTGTGAAAGATGATAAATGTCTGTCTTTAACAGATCTTGTACTGTGTATTAGTGATCTTTAGCCAGTCAGTAAAAAAAGACTATAGAATTGTTCAAGTTGTTTCTGTTGTTTAAAATTTTTATTTTAAAATACGTTTTGCTGAAGTTGTTTGGTTTTGTATACATTTTCATTTGTAATTCCGTAGTTTTATTAAATTTTAGTTTGTTTGTTAAACTTATTTCTTATTTTTTATTGTATTTATTCTCTTCTTCTATGCTGTAAAGTGCTGTGAGTTTTAAAGGCACTTCTGGAATTTTTAAAGGCACTGTACAAGTTGTTATTTGTGTTCTCGTATTTATAGACTAGTTGCATTTTGGGCAAAATATGTTGAAAAATAGCTTAAAATGAATTGTTCGTTGTGTTCACAATTTAAAGTGATAGTTCACCCAAAAAGAGTTATATAAAAATATCCAAGCTTTGTAATGGCAGTGAATGGCTGTTGAGATTCAGTAGTCCAATATATGGGATAATTTCCATTTTTGAGTCTTTAAGTTTTGATGGTTATTTTTGCCATGTTGTGGCAGATATTAAAAACTGATAGTAAAAAGTACTTATAAAATAAAAAAAACAAGTAGCAGTTTGTCTATGTCAGGTTCTACTTTTAGATTACTTTTGACCTAACTTGTTTATCACATTGTTTTAAATAGGATATGCTTGTACCATATTGAGATAAAAATACAAAAAGTAGGAAAATTTATTCCATTTGCTGTTGTTAGCAAAACAAAGTGCATTAAACATTATATTACATCAAAGTTTACAGGACTGGTGTTTGTGAAGGAACTACAGGAGGGGTTTATGATTTAAAAAAAAGCTAATAATTATGTTTTGATGACTATTTTTGCCATGTTGTGGCAGATATTAAAAACTGACAGTAAAAGGTACTTAAAAAATAAATAAGACAAGTAGCAGTTTGTCTATGTCAGGTTCATGTACTACTGATTTTATACTTCTCAGCATTCACAGTAGTCAGTGGCGTGAAAAATGGATGACTATTAATTTTGTGATCTGTTATAGACATATCAGTTTGAAGTAAACTTAAATCCATCAGTGTGAGCTGTAAAAGAAAAACATTCTTCAAGAAATAGTGCTTTTAAAGGGTTAAATCTGTGCTGTAATCTATTTAGGTTAGTGTTCAAATGTGGCAAAGGTAATAATATGGGCAGAAATGAACAATAGGACAGCTGTGCACTGGCTACAAACCTGCTTTGGAAATGCCCTTGAAGATTGTTTATAGTTAGTTTTCCCATAGATATTGGATTTTAGACTTTGGGATTAAAGTTAATCTATAGTCATCGTAAGCATAATAGCGACTTTGATGTGGTGGTTTTAGATTATGTCTGGTGATGTAAGATGCCACTTTCCAGAAACTAATGAAGGAACCTCAATGACACATTTTAGGTAATATAATTAATTACTTTTGACCTAACTCGTTTATCACATTGACTTAAATGGGATATGCTTGCACCATACTGAGATAAAAATACAGAGTAAGAAAATATATTCCATTTTCTGTTGTTAGCAATACTTAATTGTTAAAATATTTATTTTAAAGTCTTAGGGGAGGAAATGTATTAGGTCAAAGAGGATCAGATGAGAAAAAGAGTTTGTGCATGTTTGAAAGACAAAAGCCTTTCAAAGACATAGAAATACATGGTTAACCTACAGAAAAGTTAATGTGTTCATCGGTATTTAATGCAATGTTGAAACACTTTTTCAACTTGATGATTTTTGCAAATCTAATGACTGGTCTTTGTGTAAATATCCATAAAACTTGAAGACTTTCACTTGTACGTAAGCTGTTGGCTGTTTTAGAAAGGAAAATGTAAAAGATTAAATAGAGGAATTAGGGAGAATAAATAATGATTTATTGTTATATAATTTTCTGCTAAAGTAAAGTGTTTAAAATGTAAGTCTGGTTGAATATCTAACATTTACAATTTTCTTTATTTCCAGGTGAAGGAACTCTTTAATGACTTGAATGTCAAGTGTAATGCCATAGAGCTGGATCTGATGGGTAAGAGCACAATAACCTTTTATCCCTTTGCATATCAAATGACTTTTATAGTAATTCCTTTTTGTGAGTGAAATTTAATACATGGAGGAAGTGCCAGGCTGTGCCAGTTACTAACTTATTTTTTCTTTCTTTCTTTTTTTGCATACTATATATGTGTGTACTGTGTATATTGTATATATAAATACACCCATTTGTGATATATTTGAACAAATAATTGCTTGTATTTGTATGTAAAGACTTGTATATAAGTTATATTATATATAAACGTCAATATTTTACATATAAATCTTAACATTTTTCATATGTGTGTGCATTTAACTCATCTAACTTATGTATTTATAAATGCATAATAGTATATAAACAAACTTTTATTTTCAATCGAGTAATCGTGACTTTTGTTTTGATTAAATGAAGATTAAAACAAAACAACTCAAGTATGGTTTTCACCATTTAAATAGTCAAAGAAGTTGGTGTGGAGTGAAACAAAACAATTTTTATTTTATTTTTGTTTTTAATTGTGCACGTATGCCTGATGAAGTTCAGCAGACAGAAATGTTGCTTGTGACAAATCTTTATATTTAGCAAATATCGATAGTGTGTGGGGTTATATCTTTTTACTGAAAATGAATTAAGATTAAAATAAAACATAACTCAAGAATGGTTTTCACCATTAAAATAGCCAAAGAAGCTGGTTTGGAGTGAAACAATCAAAATGTAAATTTAAATTTTTAAAATATTATTGTTTTTTTTTTTGTTTTTTTAAACCTAACAGTAAAGTTGTAGAATTTTGAAGGAAAAACAAAAATAGCAATATGTTTATTTTATAATTTTGTCTAGTGGTCCCAGGCTTTGAACCTTAATGTGCATTTATTTATTTATTTTATCAGGGCTGTTTATCATTAACAACTGAGCCAAATTCTAAAATATTTTGTCAACAATGGCAAGTTCTGAGATTACAGTATACTATTTGTTAACTTCACAAATACACAAAACCATGTTGACTACATTTGTTTTGCTGAACATACAATTGCATAACATGATTCACAAGATTACTGATTATACATGTTATCTGCATGTGCTTCCACTTCAGCTCATATTATGTAATGTTCATGTTTGAGGTTATTGAACTTTTACCGCCTCATTGACAGAGTTGAGCTGAAGTACTCTTGCATGTGTTCTCTGAGCCTCTTAAGTTAATGTTTAAGTGTTGGCCGTGACGGGCAACCTGCTGAGTCACTCCGACTCCAGCGTTACTAATGACTCAAATCATCTTCCCCTTTTTGCTTTCATTTACTCATCCATACCCTCCATGTCTCATTCATGTCTCATGCTCTCTTTATCTTGCTGTCCATGCACAGCTGTTCATCTCATGTTCGTAGCATGACCCTGATAATGGATTCTCTGGCAAACAGCTTCAAACCTGATTAGCTGCTGCTGTTTTTTTCCTCTGTGCATTTGGAGCCAAACATCGCTTTCAAAAGCAGGCATGCACTGCCAGATCCGAACCTGATTCGATTATTGGAGAGCTGCCTGTGTGGCGTAGATGTGAAATGTGAGAGGTGAGATTCTGACTGATCATGTCTAATGTGTTTCAGAGGATGGAACCAACTACCAGGACTTGCTGCATGAGATGACAGGGCAGAAAACCGTCCCCAACGTCTTCATCAACAAGAAACACATCGGAGGCTGTGACAACACCATGAAGGTTCCGATTTTTCTGTCTGATCTATGCATGTGATTCTAGCTGGGACTTTCTGGCAGGACTTTTCATAATTAATGGGAGTTATTTCTTGTGTTCATGTCTAAGACCATCAAAGGAATTGGTTCTAGAATTTGGGGTCAGAATTTCCCTTTTGGTAAATGATTAGCAGACACAAAAAATGTCATTTCCTTAAGCAAGCTGTGCTGTTTTCACTTTTCAATATCAAATTTGATGGCTTAAATCTCTCTAACTTTATAGAATGAACAATAACCATTCATTCTGTCACCTACTACTGCTGAATTATAATTTCCTGCATGCTGTTTTCTAAAACCTAGTGGTTTTCCACTCCGAATCGGTTCTTGCTTGACTTCACATTCAAGTGGAGCTGATGGTCACGAGCGGATGAGTTGGTGCACGTTCTGCTGCAAAGCCTCACCCGCACGCACCCTTTATTTTTGTTAGTATAATCATAGGTCGTTTAAAGGTAATGAAACTGTTGCTAACTGTCCCACATGTCTGTTAGAAGATTTTATGTCCCATTTAACTTACATAATTGCTTTCAGTATCATTCTAAATGCATCTGTTTCACTCTCTAAAATGTCTCATGTCTGCATTTGATTTTTATTTCTGAGGTTTTTATCAATTCTAGAAAATAATTTGAGAAAATAATTTGAGAGTTGTGCCTTGGAGTTGCCATAGACCTCCTGACTCAATATAACAGTATCGAGCTTCCTATTTGATGGCTGTTTTTTTTTTTATACATACAGTTGAAGTAAAAAGTTTACATAAACCTTGCAGAATCTGCAAAATGTCAATTATTTTACCAAAATAAGATGGATCACTCAAAATGCTTGTTTTTAAGTGCTGACCTGAATAGGATATTTCACATAGTCCGCAGAAAATAATAATTGCTTTTATAAAATGAAAAGTTTATAAATATATAAAAATTCAAAAGTTTACATACATTTGATTCTTAAAACTGCGTTGTTAACTGAATGATCCACAGCTGTGTTTTTTTTTTTTTTTTTTTTTTTTGTTTAGTAATGGTTGTTCATGAGTCCCTTGTTTGTCCTGAACAGTAAAACTGCCCTTTGTTCTTCAGAAAAAGCCTTTAGGTCCCACAAATTCTTTGGTTTTTCTGCATTTTTTCACACTGATGACATCTGAAAGATTCATATGCAACTATTAGAGAAGGTTCAAATGCTCACTGATGCTTCAGAAGAAAACGCGGCGCATTAAGAGCCAGGGGTGAAAACATTTTAACAAAGATTTCTGTTTCTTATTTTGCCAAAATGTCATTTTTTTTATTTTATTTACTACTGCCCTTTAGAAGCTACAAAAGATACTTGTTTCCCAGAAAACAAATTAAGATAAATTTAGCCTGATCTTCACATTCAAAAAGTTTCTTAATGCGTTGTTTTTCCTTCTGGAGCATCAGTGAGTGTTTGAATCTTCTGTGATAGTTGCATACGAGTCCCTCAGTTGTCCTCAGTGTGAAAAGATAAATTTCAAAATCATACAGTCATTGCTTGGAAGGGTTCAAATACACAGAAATGCTGAAAAACATAATTTGTAGGAGCTGAAGGATTTTTCTGAAGAACAGCGGGCAGTTTAACTGTTCAGGACAGACAAGGGACTCATGAACAACTATCACTAAACAAAAAACACAGCTGTGGATCATTCAGTTAACAACACCGTATAAAGAATCAAGTGTTTGTAAACTTTTGAACGGGGTCATTTTTTTTATAAATTCAGCTGTTTTCCGTGGACTATATGTAAACATCTTTTATGTGAAACATCTTATCCAGGTCAGTACTAAATAAACAATAGCATGCATTTTGTGTGATCCCTCTTATTTTGGTAAAATAATGAACATTTTGCAGATTCTGCAAGGTGTATGTAAACTTTTGACTTCAACTGTAATATATACATTATAATAATTTTTCAACTCTTTCAGCAACTAACAGTATTTTATCATGTTGTTAGCACTTATGAGTCCTGATGCTCCATCTGCTTTAAAACATGCCATTCTGTGACTGAGATGCACATAAGCCATTTTGTGCCACTTTGTATTTGGAGCCTTTTTTCTACTGTAAACTAATTCATGTTTATTTGATTGTGCTATCCTATTAGAAAGCTACTCTTGGTTTGTGTATAAGAAATGTCTGCTCATCAGTGCCTGTTTCAATCAATAATGCATCTGTCTGTAGATCTGTCATCTGTCTATAAAAGCTCTTTCGCAGCAGCAGCAGCTCTGTGGGAAAGACCTTTGGTAATCGAGCTGAATAATGCTCAAGCACCTCTTCACGATGCCTCTTATCAGCATCGTTTTTATGCTCCTGCTAATGATTGGTTTGTTGTTATGGTAACAGGCACACAAAGATGGCATCCTGCAGAAGCTGTTGGGTGAGGAGAGTGAGGCGTACGACTATGATCTCATCGTCATTGGCGGCGGCTCTGGCGGACTGGCCTGCTCAAAGGTGAGTTAAATTACACAGATTGTTCATGCATAATGCTCATTAAATACTGTATGCGTGTGTGTGCACAGGGTCAAAGTCAGGTCAGTCGGCCACTTTGTCATCTCAGACTTTCTTTTTTTTTATGTAAATATATTTTAGCTTTTGATTTGCAAGAAGTAAAATAGAGATTTAAGTAAAAATCCACTAAAGTCACAGATTTACACTAACACAGAGTTTTTTTTTTTGCTTGTAATAAACAGCATTTTTTTATTATATATTTTACAGATGTATTTCTATTTTTTTATATACAACTTTTTTAATATTTGTATGAGTTTTATTTACTGTTTTATCTGTGATTACATATTTGTGACCCTGGACCACAAAACCAGTCTGAAGTACAACGAGTATATTTGCCAACAATGCATTGTATGGGTCGAAATTATCGTTTTTTTGTTTTTTTTTCCTTTTATGCCCAAAATTATTAGGATATTAAGTAAAGATCATGTTCCATTAATATATTTTGTAAATTTCCAACCATAATATATCAAAACTTAATTTTTGATTAGTAATATGCATTGCTAAAACCTAATTTGGACAACTTTGAAGGTGATTTGATTAGATTAGATTAGATTTCAGATTTTCAAATAGGTGTATTTCGACCAAAAATTGTCCTATCCTAACACCATACATCAATGGAAAGCTTAATTATTTAACTTTTATGACTGGTTTTGTGGTCCAGGGTAGGGCTGCACGATTTGGAGAAAAAATCTAATTGCGATTTTTCTGATCAAAATTGCGATTTGCGATTTAAAATGCGATTTACTACTATTTCATAAAAGAGCTACAGGTTTGATATGGTGGTTTTAACAGAACCAAAGAAAGACCAAGCATAATCACAAAGTATGCTACACTCTTCTACTGTTTATTTAAAACCTCTTAAACATTGTTGCCTTTTTTAAAATAAAGTTGTCAGTTATCATGACAAATTAAGAAAATAACTACAGTATCTTAAATTAAATTAAATTAACAATTAAAATTATATAATAAAATATTATTAAAATCTTAAACTTTTAGGAATCCAAACACACTGTAAACAATTTTACATCAGTAAAACACTGATGATAACCTACATTAAGAGACACTTTGTTGGGAAGTTGAGCCCCTGCTCCCGCTCATCTTTTCCAAATGGCGTTAACGTTATTTGCTCAGTACATGCAGTAGAGACCTGCACTCCTACGGGAGTATAGCGGGACCCGAGGCAACCGACTGCGGCGCGGGACAAAACTTGATGGACGAGTGCGGCTGTTCGGGACGCGGGAAAATAAAATGATTCGCGGGATCCCCGCAAAATAGAAATATCTAAAAAGCAAAATATTGTTATTCATCTATTGCACAAAAGCAGCAAGAACAACCAGTATACAACTACAGCTATTATCAGTAAGCACAAGGATAGGCAGTCAGGTGTTTAAGTTAGAATCCACTCACTGCTCAAACATTCTTGCACAGTGCTGAATATTGCGTGCTCGTGAATTAAAACACACGAAGTGTAGACATTGTGAAAGATTCATCGTGCATAATATTCATTGTGTTAGAGCTTTATGAGATCGCAAATGAACTGAGATGTCAACTTTAGCTTTGTCTGCTTGCATTCTGCTCTGGATACACAGTAGCTCATGCTTGCTCTTAATTCTGTTAAGAATAACAGTGGTGAATGTTGATGCTTAGCCTATATAACAAATATTTTATCGGGGACGTTTATGCTGGGGTTTTGTGAAACTTACGAGATGTTACAAAACTGTTTCATGTAAATTCAATTGATGTACTGAAAAAAAACTATATATGTTACTTTTATGCGGGCAGGAGCGGGACAAAACATGAATGTCGAGGTAGGATGGGACCGAGATAAACATATTTCTGCGGAGGCGGGACTGAAAAATACGTCCTGTGCATGTCTCTACATGCAGTGTTAAAATGCCCCCTATTGGTTAAACTCTGCATCAAACGTAATATAAGCATGAAGACGTAATATGCACTTGAAGTGACCTGTCAAAAACGACTTATATGCTTGTTACCACATTTGATAATAAATCGAAATAATCGCAGCTCTTGCGATTTGAAAATCGCACCCTTTCAAATCGCGATTTCGGTTTAAAAACGATTAATCGTGCAGCTCTAGTCCAGGGTCACATTTTATGTATATACCAAATAGGGGTGGGCGATATGACCTAAAATTAATATCACGGTATTTTTCATCTTTTGAACGGTGACGGTATAATATCATGGTATTACTTTTTTTTTTTGGTACATTTTGGGAGGAGTAGCATGTCCTGTCCCTTTAGTATGTGATTAAAGTTAATATTTTTATAATATAATAAGTAAATGGTAGGTATCCTTATCAAAAAGAGACATGGGAGAGTATTATGCATTCTCAACACATTTATTTTGCAAAAAACCTAAACATCTTACTTAACAGTGTACAACAAAACAAAAATTCTTTTTTATTGAAATTTAATTTCTGCAATATTTAAAACCTTTAAATAACTGGGGAAAATCAACCCATGGCGACAGTTTAAAAGTAGACCAATTCTGTGGGGAAAAACGCGGACTTGGCAACCCTGCATCCAACACGAGCTGCAGCTGGAGTTAATGTCATTGCACACATGAGTACGAAATTTTCGTCCAAGATTTTTGCACGTTAAAAAAAATGCAGGTTATGTTAATCGAGTTTACACACTGCCTCTGAAACTTCGTCCGTCATAAAAAAAATTCGGATCGTGTTTGATTTTCTGCACTTTCGCATCCATAATAATCATTTTGATAAGGATGGCGAATATGAGAAAACTAAAAAAAAAAAAAAAAACGCATCTGAAAATTGAACTCAGTGTACAATGACCTTTAGATTTGAATGATCACGGGTCGAAAGTAAAGAGATGACAAAAATAGACTGGAGGATTTGCTGCAATCTTGTACTCACTGACAAATATCTATTATAAGCTGTGCTGCTCCCTTTACACAGAGTGTGCGTTATCGCAAAATCGAAAGTAAAAGTAAACAGTTCGGTCGCGTTCGCCTCGTGCCCGCTCAATTTGTGATCCGCTGTGTAAATCCTTCGGCCGGCTTTTTTACTTTTTTATTGACAACAAGATATAGTATAAGGACAGGTATTCAGACCACAACTGAACGTTTGAAGAAAATTTAATGCCTTATTTAGAATTAGCTATTGTTGATGTAAATGCAGCCGTTCAAGGCACTTAATTGATTTATTACGGTATTGACGGTATTAGAAAATCCATGTCGTGGTGCATTGTCACACCAGTGTACCGCCCACCCCTAATACCAAATTATATATAAATGTTTTTTTTTTTAGTTTTGAATTGATTCCTCAAAATAATCAGGTTAAAATCAGAGAAATAAAATCAAAACATGTAATGACTAAAAAATTTATAAAATAAAAATTTATAAATTAATAAACATCCAAATAAAAAAGTGCAGGTGCAGTATTGCTTAATTATGTTGCACGCAAAATTATCAGAAATGTAAATACTTGCATTGATGGCGCATGTAAAATCCTCATGCAGAATTTAACCAGAAAAAGTCATTTAGCCAAGCAAATACGAATAATGCATGAGCAGCTCTTGTGGGTTTTGCACATGAATCTGATTTTAACACGTCCTCTTCCTGTCCAAACAGCAAGCAGCTGCCTTGGGAAAGAAGGTCATGGTTTTGGATTATGTTGTTCCTACACCGAAAGGCACAACTTGGGGTAATTGAACTGTAATCAAAATCATGCACGTTTAATCAAAAATAGCTTTTAGTAAGATGATAATAATAATGATGTCTCTGTTCAGGTCTGGGTGGCACGTGTGTGAATGTGGGCTGCATTCCTAAAAAACTGATGCATCAGACAGCCCTGCTGAGCACAGCTATGGAGGATGCACGCAAGTTTGGCTGGGAGTTCTCTGAACAGGGTAAGTCGTATATATATTCCACGGCTGGAAATATGAAGCTGTACATGGTACACAATAGGGTTGCAGTTTCAGAAGAGAAGGTCTGATTCAGATGAC
Source organism: Garra rufa (assembly GCF_049309525.1). Taxonomy (NCBI): domain Eukaryota; kingdom Metazoa; phylum Chordata; class Actinopteri; order Cypriniformes; family Cyprinidae; genus Garra; species Garra rufa. The sequence goes on along the minus strand of NC_133372.1, from coordinate 2,106,838 downwards.
TGTCTAAGGCCGTGTTCACACTGTTGTTATAGCAACAAAAAGACGCCCTTTGCTGCAACGCTTCCAGATTTTTTTTGTAACTAAAAAAAATGCCCTTGTCAACTTTTTCTTGTCAAAAAAGACGCCAAGTGTGAACACGCCCGTTCTGTTTTTTTCTGACACTAGACTATTATTTTGAAAGACGTGCGTGAAAGCGGTTGACTCTTCTATCAGTACCTGATACTTGTTATAAAAAAAATTCCCTCACCTAAAAAAAACGAACTTTCCATGTAAAACATTATACTGAATAAAAAAAAATCTTTCGCAATCATCTACATGTCTGTCTATTTTGAAGTTTAGGCTGTATGTAGTGCATTTGTGGGTGTTATTATAGCACAATCTTTAACACCTTACTTTGGACCTCGCTAATTTTCAAACCCTGGTTACGGCCTTGCGAGCAAGATATTTTTTGTTTCGTTTCTGTGTTCGAATTTGAATTCGTGTTGGTTTGGGCGAATCACTGATTCACTAAGGCATTCATAAAAACGAGTCATTTGATTCACTCCTGAATGATTCAGCCGTTTTGAAAGAATCGTTTGAACAACGATTCAGTGATTCAATCGTCAACACTGCTGCCATCTGCTGACGGATTTAAGTTTCCCGTCATTTCCATTCTTTTCCAACATATTTCTATATTTAGAGTTTTGTATTTAAAACGTTAATCTTATAACATTATTTATGCAATTATAAGTACAGTCTAAATGTATAAATACCACATCTAAATGTCACTCTATGAAGCTTCTGTGCAGTGCTCAGATGAGTTTTGTTGACATGATTTCATGGATAACAATAGCCAATCATTTATTCACAATAATGAGGTATTCAGAGAAAAATCTTGCCTGTTTTCATTTACATCTTTTTATTTTTTTATTTTTTTGTACAATTTAAATGAACAGAATACTGCATGGTATCGTGATACTTCAGCTGTTATAGTATCGTAACTCGTTTTTATGGTATCGTGATAACCCTAGTACACGGTGGTACATGGATTGCACACAAGAATTACATCACATGAGTTAATGCATTCCAGATGCGTTAGAAAAAGCAAATGTAGATTTTAAGGCCGAGTACATGAAGGCTTGAAGTTGTGATGCAATTTTGTGATTTCTGCTCTGAAGACATTTCAGTTTCAGGTTGATTTCCTCTTTTGCTGAAAGGTTTAGTATATTTTTATTAATTCTGTGATTGCAACCTTGTCATTATTGATTTGAAAAACCATTATGAATTATAATATTTATAATAAAAGAATTAGAACCAAAAGTCTTTGTAATACACAGAACCAGGAAAGTGATCATTACAACATTCATTGTGTTGCAAACTTCATGATTTCATGAGCTTCCCTTCTCAATCTTAGTGTTTTCCTTTGTATCTGCCTGCTGTTTTAATTAATTCTCATCAAATATTGGTTTTTCATTGAAGTGACTCACAACTGGGAGACGATGAGGACCGCGGTGAATAACTACATCGGTTCACTCAACTGGGGCTACAGAGTATCCCTACGAGACAAAAACGTCAATTACGTCAACGCCTACGCTGAGTTTGTGGAGCCGCACAAGATCAAGGCAAGTGTGTTCTGACATGGCAAACCAAATGTACTATAGCTGACACCCAATATGCATTGTAAAGACAAAGCAGTTTTCTTGGCCAGAGCTGATGGTCACAGCTATATTGTAGGGATGCACCGAAATGAAAATGCATTGCCGAAGCCGAACACAATTACACACTGGTCCGAAGGACGATTACCGAACACGTTTTTTTTTTCTTACGTGTATTTTGCCAATTTTGTTTCACCATTGCATAAATTAAATAGCCAATATTTGCTTTTTACAGTTTTGTCTTGCTTTTCAAAAAAAAAAAAAAAACACAATTACAAAAAGTTTAAAATATTTACTTTACGCTGAACATTTTAACATTCTAGTAGACATTATAGCCTACCAACAAAGCACAATTTAACTAAAGTTAATTAGTAAAATAATATTCTTTGGCCATTTTTATGATTCCGTTCTTGAATCAGGCATGTGTTTTTAATGTTCAAATAAATGCAGCCTTGCTGAGCAAAGGAGAATGTTAGAATAAATGTATTAATAGAGCTGATGGAATGATTATCATTATTTTTGTCTTTTTTATTTTATTTTAAAAAACAACAGTAAAATTACAATGCCCTTTGAACCCTGACTAACAAACTCGTGCAGTGCTGTCAGAATAAATACAATTGGTGCGTGTATTAGACAACATAACGTCTGTAGTTTATTTACTAATGGATTTCAGTCATCATACAGTAACCAGCAACAACCAGCCCTTTCTCGTCTCTTGGAAGACATGCGATGCGATACCAAACAGTCTCTCGCTGTCGGTGCTTGTAGTAATTTTTGCGTGTTTCTCGGACGGTTTTAAATCCTTCCACACTGCCGACGTGTTTGCTGCATTAGCGTGCGCCTCTATTTGATCGTGTTATGTCATTGTTCTCTATAATTTATTCAGCCTTTTCACTTATTTGGCCGAATAATTTTGTTTGCCGAACAATCTACTAAATTGAACCTAAAAGAGATCCAAGTCCATTGCAGGGTTAGATAAAATGTGAATGTAAAAAGAGTTTGATTTTCTTAGTGATGAATGTAAAGCATAATTCATTCCTCCTTTTGTCAACAGAACATGAGAAAATGTGGCTTAATGACAAGGCATTTCTGTGTGTGTTTATTACATATTGATTGCATTTCAAACCACAGTCACAGTCTGCCAAAACCTGTGCTCGTCTCACCTTTTGTTTACTCTCCCCAACAGGCCACAAATAAGCGTGGTAAAGAGACGTTCTACACTGCTGCTAAGTTTGTCCTGGCGACAGGAGAGAGGCCTCGTTACCTGGGCATCCCAGGAGATAAAGAGTACTGCATCACCAGGTGAGCTAAGACTAGTAAACTCCCTCTGGAGAGCTGCTTAAATGCAGCTGGACCTCAGGGGGGCGTTACTGATTTATTTACAGGATTTGAGTTAAAGCTGATTCATTCTCATTCGCCAAGGGAAGGAAGACTTCCACCTAAATGTGGATGAATGACGTGTCGAATAAAAAGACTATTTCCCTTTGTAGCTCAGATTTTCCACATAAATGTGTAAAATGGTCATGTGGTTCCTTATTTTTAAGTAACATACTTGCACATTTTCTCCTTTAGGCTGAGTATGGAATAAGCTTTGTTCTGACTTTCAGTCCAAATCTGTTTGTTTATCCGATTACAATCTGATCTAAATGATTGATGCACACCATGCATCATAAGATCCAATTTATGTGTCCCATGACACTGTTGCCACTGTCTTGTGTTGCCATTATGCTGGATTATATTATGTTTTATGAGGAAGTGGCAGAAATGTAGCAAGCTGGAATGCGTGGCTTCTAGTGTTTTCATGATATACCAGTACTACAAAGAATCATGATACCCTGCTTTTAAAAACGGTGTGATTCCACTTTTTACTAGTACCAGAATTTACCGTATAAGGAATATCATGGAATTTGCCCGTTTAAATATGAACCCTGTATTTAAACCTTTAAAAAAAAATCTCTAGAACTGCTCAGTCACTTCATGAGTGTTTTATCCGGTACTTTTGAGGAAAAACCGACACCCAAAGGTCTACCCGTCAAAATAAAAGTGACAGAAATATTACTTAATGTAATGACAGGGCTACTACTACTAATAAAATATTAAAACAATATTTAATGAATATTTACCAGAAAATTGTAAGTACACAACACAGTATTTCTGAGAAAAAATTAATAATATAAATTAACTCTTCATAAAATCAAATTGATATTTATAAATTAATTAGACGTGCTTTTGATTATTAAAATGTAATGAAACTATTAAAATGGAATCCAGACAATTTATGGAATGATTCATAGAATTTTATGAAAATAAACTGATTTTGAGAAAAATAATAAAATGTGTTTCATAGGGCCCTATTAGTTTCATGTGTGTCTTTTGTTTTGTTTATTTGTCCTTTAGTTTGTTATTTGCATTTGTTTATGTAATTAATAACAAAGATAAAATAACAAAAAAATTACTATCATATGCTTTTGTTTTTGTAAAATAAAATTACTATGTCATGAAATTATTTTTTATTTTTTTGTCAACTATCATATCGAAGTCAACATTTTGGTATTGTGACAACACTAGTGGCTTTATTTCTCAACTCAAAGATGTGTGTAGACCAGCAGTATAATTGTCATTTTCCGGTTGACTTGCGCTTTGCTACAACAACAACCTTGTTTCTGAAAAGACGTTCAGCATGTTTTCTGCAAACAGCATCTGACGTGTTTTACGTGACGTGAGAAAATGACATAAATCTGATCTGAGCGGTCAGACTGAAATGCGATTTGAATAGGATTTCATACTTATGAATTTCGCTTGAAATGCATTAGTAAAAATCTGATTTAAAATGTTTGTTTTTGCTAGATATGATCAGATTCCAATCGGATATGCACAAAAATCTCCTAGAAACTGGGAGTCTGAACAAAACCATAGTAATGTTCACTTTCCGGTAGAGTTTGGCCCTTGACGTCACAAGCTTTTAAACCGAATGCATTTGTTCTTTTGTGACTCGAGTCTGAGATTTCCTGATGGCTCATTCATCTTTTATCTGATAAGGAAGTGAGTGGCAGGTGTTTGGCAAGACTCATGCCTCTGTGGTTTTCAGTATATTGACTTTTCTCTTCGTCAGCGTTTATGATGTTTAACTGTATGTCTGAACTTTTGTCCACATTTGAGAAAACGTGATCCGTCTGTGTTGTGTCCTAATTTGTTTTGTTTGTCTTTGGCAGTGATGACCTGTTCTCATTGCCCTACTGTCCCGGGAAGACTCTTGTTGTCGGGGCGTCATACGTGGCTCTGGAGTGCGGGGGGTTTCTAGCCGGTTTGGGGCTGGATGTGACCGTCATGGTTCGCTCCATTCTGCTGCGAGGATTCGATCAGGACATGGCCAACCGTGCGGGAGATTACATGGAGACACACGGGGTCAAATTCCTCAGGAAGTTTGTTCCTACCAAGGTTGGTGCATGTGTGCTGTTAAACATTACTGAAATCTGAAATGATGCTTTATCTGTTTCCAGTGGTGTGGTTATGAAATGCTCTTCAGGGTTATGATTATGACCTCTTTACTCGTGTTATGTTGGTGATAAATGACCTTCTTTTTATCTATAGATCGAGCAGCTGGAAGCTGGAACTCCGGGCCGAATTAAAGTGACGGCCAAATCGACCGAGAGTGATGAAACCATTGAAGGGGAATATAACACTGTGAGTATTATGTCTGTGCGTCTTTCTATTGGCTAAAAAGAAGAATTCCTTTTTAGAGATCATTGCAGTTCATCTGGTTTTGTCAAGTCTGCTATCTCTGGCTGTGTTTCAAAACTGCTGATCTGTCCTGCAATCAACCCTAACCCTACATTGGCATCTCCTAAGTCATGCTTTCAGAAAAATGCATGGCATGCACAAATATTGGAGAGGGAAAAAAACAAAACATTATATATAATGTCCACTTTTGGTATGAAGAAGTCTTAAAATGCATTTCTTTTTCTAACATTTAAATTTAGACCACATTATTAGTCACTGGTGTTACCTCCTTTGGAAATATTAAAGGTTTTTATAAAATAATATTACTCGTTTTGTTTTGTTTTTCAGCACATGTAGTCAGAGTTACAGAAAAATAATGAAAATACAAGAAATAAGGAGCTGTTTTATTTATTTAATGTGACAGAAAAAATGAATCACCAGTGACATACATAAAACCTGATATACTAATCTTGCTACCCATAAGGAAGGTAACACCAGTAACAGTTTTCATGAAAAATGCATTTTACAAAATGACTGCTGCAAGGTGTCAAACCACATGTTGTCAGTCATAATATACTCACTAAATTAAGTAGTTTAATCCATTTGCATTCTAGTTTTTTTTTTTTGTTACAATTCCTTAACAATAAAGTAGGTCTCACCAGTGACTTCAACTAAAAGCTTCATATGAATTCATCAGATAAATGAGAAAATATCTGATAACTGAAAAAAACAACAACTGTGGACTTAGCATGGGCATTTTTCATAGATTGTAAAGAAATAGGAAGAATGAAGTCAAGTGATGTCATCAGTGTTTTATATATATAAAACTCTAGGGGAACAGCGCTTTTAATATGTTTTATAAATTGAATGCCATTTACATCATATACTTGATAGTTATGAAAACATTATTGAATTTGAAATGGTAGAAAAACCTGTTTCAAAACAAATATTGCCACATTAATGGCTCAAGAAGGTGTAATTGTTTAAATAACAATAAATATGAAATTGTAACCCTAAAGTGTTTTTCCAATGTAATATTTCTGTTAAGGCTAAGGACACAAAAATTGACTTTTTCCCCATAGACTGAACCAGGGAAGATTTATTAATGTGTCTTGTCTGCTCACCAAGACTGCATTTATTCATTTAAAAATGCAGTAAAAACACTAATATCGTGAAATATTATTACAATTTGAATCAACCGCTTTGTATGAAAAATATATTGTGAAATGTAATTTGTTCCAGTGATCAAAGCTGAATTTTCAGTGTCACATGATCCTTCAAAAATCATTCTAATATGCCGATTTGCTGCTCTAGAAACATTTCTGATTATTATCAATGTTGAAAACACTTGTGCTGCTTAAGTCATGTTTATATTTTAAATAAATCTTGATCTGCACCTATGGTTGTTCTGGCTTCATCAGCTGCTTAAGTCAGTGAAATATGCTGCTTGGAAAAAGATTGCAATTACAAAGGGTTTAAAAGCAGTGTTGTCAAGTGTTTTTGTTAAAGCATTTGCATCAATTATTCAGTTTAAACCTTCATTTGAGTAGCTAGACTGTGGTTTAAGGTGGTTGAATGTCTGGTTTTATGTTGATGTAATCCCTATGGGCGTTTGATTCCTATAAACAATGCTCAATTATTTTTGTGTTTCTTTTGTAAGTCAGGGAGGAGTCTGGTGTTTCTGTGGTAGTCATCAGTCACATTCCTATAATATGACTAATGTTTGCTGTGTCTGTCTCAGGTGTTGATCGCAGTGGGTCGTGACGCCTGCACAGGAAAGATCGGTCTGGACAAGGCTGGAGTTAAAGTCAATGTCAAGTATGTCCCTTTCTTTTGTATGGTTTATTTTAGTCATCTGTCCTCAGTTCCTCCCACAGCCCATAACAGTCCTTGTTGTCATGGTGGCTTTTGAGAGGGCGGGGTCAGAGGCGGGTTCTGGAGTATCACGGTGAATCAGCAGTTATTGATTCTGGGAACTGAAGAGTGTCCAGCGTCTGACCAGAGAGCATATGGAGTGTGTTTATGGAGTAGACTGGGTTGGGATATATTCAGCTAAATATTTCCATTCAGTAGTGTGGGATAATTCATATTAATTCACATATACACCAAAGAAAGTGTGTGTGTGGTTTGAGTCAGTCCGTTCTCAAGTACAATCATGTGATTCCGTGTGACCCACATGCATATGGGAATGATGTATGACTCTTTTATGGTTCTTCTATATGAGTGTCTTAAGCAGATTTATGGTTTGAAATACTGACTTAGTTGCTCATTTCAGATTAGTAATGCACATAATGTGTCTGTACATTGCAAAGTCAATGTGCAATAGTTGCAGTAACACCCAAGTTTTCCTAGATTGCAGAAGTGAGCTCAAGGTGATGTAATGTGGTTGTTGCATTACAAAGCATTTCTGCTGATGCTTTTCTGTGGCAACCTAAAACCTTTCTCTGGTTTTATTTATGCTTTAGACAAAATTCAAGGTGCATGTGTGTCGTAAGTTGAAACATGTAGGAGGGCATTAAAAAAAATACACTTGGATTTATTTCTCACACTATATTTAATCTAAATATTTAAAGTCCTACCTTAAACTGTTAAAAATGATTAACACTTATTAAAACTTAAAATGGAGAAACTTAAAAATAAAAGCTAAGAAAATTATGCTATAATTAGGAAAATTTATTATAATTATAATTTATGCTATAATTAAAAAAATACTCATAACCCTGGCTTGTATTCCATTTGTTTATATTAATTTGAAAATTTACTAATGCATTTTAATCAAAAGTTCAACATTTAATCAAAGTTGCACAATGGCAAAGTACACTAGCTTTTTGATAGACAGACAGATAGATGGACAGACAGATAGATAGATAGATGGACAGATAGATGGACAGATATAAGGATGGATGGATGTAGAATTCTTAAAAAGAGGGATTTTAATTCCCACACAAGCTTATAAATACACTTGCATGTTAGTTCACACTAGAGCTTGGCGATATGGCAAAAAATAAATGTCTGGGGTTTTTGAAGCGATTTTTAAATGGTCAACTTGAAAATGTAACTACAACATGATTCAAGTAACTTGTTCTTTATTAACCCTCTAGTTAAAGAAAAGTCTGTTCCAAGTGCACCTCACATGAACATGATGTAAATGTTAAACAAATCACTTGTTCATTCATCTTTTCTGTAAAGATATTTAACTACAACTAAATCTTGTACAAACTTGTGTAAAATTCACTATTATTAACTATAAATGTTCTGTAAAATCAATGAACCGCAGCTTTCAGCCTGTCCCCATGATGCAAACGTGAAATATAAGACATACAGTAGTAGTTCCTCACAGGTTTTTTGATTCAATTGAACTGCTTTAACTTTTTTTTTTTTTTTTTTTTTATATGTGACTCTAGACCACAAAACCTGTCATAAGGGTTTTTTTAAATTAAGAATTAAGAAGCCCTGAAACAACATACAACACTACACAATTTTGCTACAAATTTAATTGTATAAAAAGTATACAAATTAATGCTTTGAGTAATTTTTTTTTTTTTTATTTTTTTTTTTCACATTTACGAAATTTGGCCGAGATACAACTATTTCTTATTTCTATTCAAAATTGAAATTTCTGTATTTCTAAAAAAAATAATAATAATAATAATAAATAAATTGGTAGAACATTACATTTGAATTAATCAATAAATTCTAAATAATTGCCCTGTCCTAGTTCACACGTATTTATTTTTCGTCACAAATGAGTGAAGTGCTTGCAACATTGAGCCCTAAAAAAAACATTTTAGTTATTGAAATGAATGCACAAATTAAAACCTCAATACAAAAGATTTAATGTTTAAGGATTTTTTTTTTTTTTTTTTTTTTTTTTTTAGATTATCACATGGACAATATTTTTTTAAAGGTTTGGTAATATTTCTATTCTAAATCGTGATTCCTCTTTTTTTTTTAAAAATACGATCGTGGCAGAACATTAAATTTGAGTTGATCAAACCTAGTTCACACATCTATTTTTAGTTGCAAATGAGTGAAATGCTTATAACTTATGAGCCCTAAAACAGCATTTTAATTATTTACAAGAATGCACAATTGAATGAAAATCTCAATACAAAAGTTAATGCTTTGAGGAACATTTTTAGATTATAACACTAACATTTCACAACCAAATAATGCAATGTGAAGAGATTTGAGAAGGGGAAAGGTAATCTAATTCAGATCAAGCATCAAGACCAAGTTTGAAATGGACAGTTTGTTGTAGATGGAGTTTTTACTCTGTCCTCAAGACCTGGGGTCTGTTCTTCATACCTCGCTAACTAAGTTAGCTGGATTTGATTGTTGACGATTTTGCGTGATCTTGGATCATTCGGTTCTTCGACGCTCATCCTGGACTTGCTGTCATAGCACCAGATCCGTAAGCGTAAACATGCTCTGGAGCAGGCTTACTTTATGTAAACAGGATTAGATCGCGGCCACTCAGTTATGTCCGCTTCATTTATACGAAAGCAACAGCGATATTATATTACAAGTCAAAGATGACCGCACATATATGTGATGCAGGGTAATTTATTTAAAAAAAAAAAATGCTGTCTGTCATTTGAAAAGTGCATATGTCACTTAAACATAGTTTGTGTATCACTGTTTTACCATAAATATCATCAGTGTAACTAAAGATAATGCAGTATTTGATTCTCTTATTGATTTCATACAGATACATACGGGTCATTTTCTAAAAAAGGGAAATGTACTATTAATCATTCTATTTAATTTGATTATTTCACATTTAATTTATATTTTAGAGTAGTAATAGTAAATTACTTTGTGGAATCAAGATGAGAGACCATGGCTATAAAAGCGAAGGTGGATTTACCTAGAAGCTTTTGTTTCTTTAGCTCAGTATACTCTATTTTGCGGGAGACTTCTCTTATAGAGCAATTGGATGTCACCCTGTTTCATTTGTAGAGACAACGTTTAATGGTCAATACATGTCATAAAGGAAGTAAAATTAATTACAAGACTGTCCACCTCTGTATCAGGCCTCTCTGCCTGCAACTCACACTGCAGTCAGAAATAGAAGTACACAAGTAGATACAAATTCAGGCCAAATTATGCATGCACTTACAGGTACTTCCTCCAAACTACAGTCATCTGACAGGGTTGCTTCACTGTCCTGTGCAATGGAAACAAAATGCTGTTACAATGGGATGTGGTACTGCCCACACACACACTTTTTTTTTTTATTATTATTTATTTATTTAAATTTATTTATTTCCCAACTTACTGTGCATACTTCAGTCACACAGTGGGAACAGTTAAAAGTCATGGAGTGTTATGCAAAACTACATAATAATAAATAAATAAATGTTAAAGTACAAAAAGCATTTTAATTAAGGCAACAACCAAATATTTTACATTGTACAAATATAATTATAAGCTCATTTACCAGTTATGAAGGTGCTGCTGGTCTAAAGAAGAGCTGCCCCCAGGATGCCCTCAACAATGGGTCCAAAAAGGGTTTGAGGGGGTGCAGGACCACCACCTATATTTTTTTGCTCTGGCCTTTTCTTGGTTGCTGTTATAAACAAACAAACAGATTTTTTTCAGAGTCTCTTTTCAAGAGACTAAAAGCAATATAAGTGATAAATATTACCATTCTGTAGAATATTCTTACATTTCACTTTTACTTGTTCCTATATTCTAGTGGGTCCTGTTGTGACTCTAATGTGAAAGAGGATTCCCTTTTCTCTTCCCTGTAATATAATATAATTCCCTTTAAAATAATATAATTTTAGTCTTTCGAAAAGAGACTCTGAAATAATCTGTTTGTTTGTTTATAAAAGCAACCAAAAAAGGGAAGAGCAAATATAATATGTGACCCTGGACCACAAAACCAGTCATAAGGTTAAATTTTACAAAACTGAGATGTATACATCACATGAAATCTCAATAAATAAGCTTTCTATTGATGTATGGTTTGTTAGGATAGGACAATATTTGGCCGAGATACATCTATTTGAAAATCAGGAATCTGAGGGTGGAAAAAAATCAAAATACTGAGAAAATCACCTTTAAAGTTGTCCAAATTAAGTTCTTAACAATGCATATAACTAATCAAAAATTACATTTTGATATATTTACAGTAGGAATTTTGCAAAAAATCTTCATGGGACATGATCTTTACTTAATTTCCTAATGATTTTTGGCATAAAAGAAAAATCTATAATTTTGACCCATGCAATGTATTTTTGGCTATTGCTACAAATATACCCCAGCGACTTAAGACTGGTTTTGTGGTCCAGGGTCACATATAATAACTTAAGAGTTTAATTTGTGTCCTTCGACATGTTCGCCGACCAATCAAAGAGTTGCCGATCAATGTTTCTACTATCGATACGTAGCCCCTTTTAAGCCACCCAGTGATCTCAGATAACTTCATCCAGCTACACTAATCATCAACAACAAGTGCGTTCGGAGAACCGGAATAGCGAGCTCATAGTTAGCGCGATGATTTGATCTTGGATGTAGTAAGCGAGGTACGAAGAACGGACCCCTGGACTTTGCTTTACAAATGCTAACATTGAGTCATTTTCTCTTCCTCTGTCCAGGAATGGAAAGATCCCAGTGAACGATGAGGAGCAGACAAACGTTCCTCACATCTATGCCATTGGAGACATCCTGGAGGGGAAGTGGGAGCTCACGCCTGTGGCCATTCAGGCCGGGAAACTTCTGGCTCGCCGACTCTATGGTGGAGCGTCTCTGAAGGTCTGCCATAGTCATAACCATTCCTGTGTGCTACAGATGTTAAATTAAACTCTGTTTTCTGAGATCTCACCAGTTCCTGTGTCGTTTCAGTGCGATTATGTGAACGTTCCCACCACTGTCTTCACTCCTATGGAATACGGCAGCTGTGGTTACCCAGAGGAGAAGGCCATCGAGATCTACGGACAGGAGAACCTCGAGGTGCGTGTTTGCAAACAGACGTCAGAATGGAAATATTAATAAGCTGTGCTGATAATGATTGGGTTTTAATGAAGTGCTCTAATTGTGTTTGTCTCTGCAGGTCTATCACAGTCTGTTCTGGCCTCTGGAGTTCACCGTTCCTGGTCGGGACAACAACAAGTGCTACGCCAAGATCATCTGCAATAAACTTGATCATGTAAGACACGCATAAGTCACAGTCTATATATGTGTTTTTTTTATTATTATTATTATTATTATTATTATTATTATTATTATTATTATTATTATTTCTGAAATTAGTGGTGTCAATTGGTTGATGCAGGCAATTTTTTCAGTTTAACGCATTCTAAATGTTTACCACAATTAATGCAGGGCAAGTAGGGTTCGTACAAGGTGCTTGAAGTACTTGAATTTGACTTTGAATTAGAGATTTAAGTTTTGGAAAACCCTTGAAAAAGCATTATTCCTAAAGAGGTACTTAAAAAGTGCTTGAATTATTGAAAGACAACGCATCTATGAAATGGGCGTTTAATTTTGTCAAATTCGCACAAAAGATATTCAAACCCAGATTAAACTACGGCTATGCGATACCTTAGTTATGTCGCCAGTTAAGACATGAAGTTACAAAAAAGGCGATTAAGGCTGCTCTAAAACAGCATACTTTTATTATTTATGCGTCACGTTTAAAGCAGTGTCACATCTGTGTCAAGTTTACCAGCAGCAGCTTTTAAAGTAACAGCAGCCAAAATATCCAGATGCTGTGGGTAAATCAATAACTTGTGTAGTTTTAAGCTTCATCTTTAATTTAGAATTGTTTGGCAACTATTAAAGTGGGCTATATTTTCTTGCTGAATATATAAAAATAAATAATACATAAATATAATACTATAGTCAGTGGTTAAATTCATAGAGAAATATCAGTGGTATGAGTTGGTACAAATTGAATGTCAAATTATTGCAAAATAGAAGTATAATGAAAACTTTGTTAGGTGAGATTAACTGCATCTATTTGCAGAAAGAATTGTGCAATTTTAATTTGTTCAATTGTTTTCCCTAATCAATTGACGGCACTAATTAAAATAAATGTAAAGGCTTTTATGAAACATGTCTTCTAAGTCACTAAACTGAACTAGATTGAACAGTTCTTCTACCAGTGTTGTTATTGTTAACTTAAACTGTAAATCGATTTTGGTAATTAAAATAAAGCTTTAAAAAAATCTATATATAGAGTTGCAATGTTTAAATTGTCAATATACTTATGTCAGACTGTTTGTGTTGATACATCAGTTTTAAATACTGGCTTTAAATCATGTCCTTGTTTGTTTTACAAGCTCATTTCTAACAGGAAGTTACTTATTTCCATCGAATTGTGTAAATGATTTGCATTTAGATTCCATGTTATCATCACTGGAAGCGACTCTGCACTTTCACTAGTATTAACTGCTGTTGTCTTTGTTCAGGAACGTGTGATTGGCTTCCACTATCTGGGTCCAAACGCCGGTGAGGTCACACAGGGCTTCGGAGCCGCCATGAAATGTGGGATTACCAAAGATCAGCTGGACAACACCATCGGGATTCACCCTACATGTGCTGAGGTGCGTTTCCTGCTTCATTATACATGACTGATATCTCAAGTTCTTGATCTTTTGACTATAACATCTCCTTCCCTTCATTTGTTTCCAGATATTCACCACCATGGAGGTCACCAAGAGCTCCGGCGGGGACATCACTCAATCCGGCTGCTGAGGTTAAACCCTGCTCGTTTAACAGGCTGTCAGGACTAGTTTAAACTAGTTTATTCTAGTGATTTATCCCTCTCCTCTTGGCATCAATACACTCGAGTCTCTTTAATTAATCTCAGGTCATCAAAACTAATCAGATGCAACATCATGATCCGCCCTGCCCTTAAAGGGCTTTTGAGTCTCACTGTTGTTCCCCATAAACACTACATCTCCAAAAGTTTTGGGACACCCCCTTCTAATAAACAGGTTTGACTACTTTAGTCATTTCCATGAGTACAAATCTTAATTTTTAAGCATATAATGATATTCTAGGGAATTGTGTGTTTCTTTATAGCAACAGTTTGAACGGGACCCTTTTCTATTCTAACATGACAATGATTGTGGAAGCATGTGACTGCATAAAATCAAGTCCTAAGCCCAGCTGAACACTTCTGGTGTGACTTTAAATGCAGAACTTGAGCCAAAAACTCATCACCAAACACCACTGACAATTATTCGGACACCCCCTTCTTTAGAACTGAACAAGGCACTTCCAAAACTGTGGCAACAAAGATGAAAGCATGATTTAAAAATTGTATTTCCATCTCTCTTGCAACCGTTTTGGAAGTGTGTAAAATGACTGTAGCCACATGTACAAGTCATTGATGTTTGGTGATGAGTGTTTTAGCTCAAATCTGCATTTAAAGTCACACCAGATGTGTTCAGCTGGGATTATGACTTTTTTTTTTTTTATTCTGCAGACCAGTCAAGTTCTTCCACACTGACTGAACCTTGCCTTATACACAGAAGGGTCCTGTCCAAACTGTTCACAATTTCCCAGAATGTCATTATATGCTTAAAAATTAAGATTTCTACTTTGGAAATTACTAAAGAGGTCAAACCTGTTCATTAGAAGGAGCTATCCCAATACTTTCGGCAATATAGTGCGTTTCTCCTTTTACAAACTTGTATTGTGGGCGGAGTCTGGGAGCAGCAAAAAGAGGCGGGGCTTTGCTTGTCTAGAGACCAATGATTGGGAGAGGAGATGATGACTGACAGCCTGTTAGACAGCGGGGTTACTCTGCTTTAACCAGTTGTCCAAGTCAGAAATGCACCAAATGTGTCTTGAGCTTTACACTTTTCATTCTTACACCTTGTGAAACTCAAGCACGCTCATGCACGCTTGGTGCTTTGTGACGTTTTAACCCTTAACCCACGTTCTGTGGCGGGCTACGACTGATGTTTTCTGCACTTGGACTTTAAATAAACACATGTTAACATCGACACTGATCTTTGGCCGAGGGCCACACACTTTCATTTCTTTTGGTTGTAGGAGTCTATTTTTCTATATTTAATAGCGGTTTGTCATCAGTTGCTCGGCAGAGCCGTCAGCATTCCACGTCAGGATTATAGTAGGACGGATTTCACTTCCCGCTCTCGTTATTTTCTGATTTAGTGGTCGAGTAACTCAGACGTGATCGAAGCGCAAACCAAATGCAGCATGTAGATGCTTCCTCAAAGTATTTAAACATATCAGGCGTCACCGAGATCCGTGTGACCGCAGACTCTTTTGTAGTTTGTGATGCCTGTCGGAGCACTTAGAAATATCAATAAAATGTGTATGTTCATATTTTTATAAATATATCACTGGATTACCTTACATGTATCTGTATGGAGGATTCATTCAAATATAAATGCATGTCTATTTGTGTTTGTTTGACTTGCTGTTTATTTGCTTTCTGGATTATTTAGTTCTTTCATCTCATCATTCACTCCCTTTGGCTTTCTGTGGATTGTGTTTAAGGGTCAAAGTTCTTGCATTTATTCAGAACTCAGCTCCTGATGAATGTACAATATTTCCATAGTATCTCTGTTCGAATTCTATTCACGAACTTTAATAAAACTATGTACACAGATTAAGTTTCTTCTACACTAATTTATCTAAAAGATTGATTAATTTGAGTGCTGTACAAGACTTGAAACTTTAATGAACGTTCATAAATTGTGTAAATTTGTACATTGAACATTAAACCGTGATAAAACAGTCAATATATAATTAGAAGTTTATGACTATAATATGTTCTGATGCTTGATGGGGGTGGGGGAGCAAAGTTGTAAAACTTTATTCATTTGAAGCAGGTAAAAAAAAAAAATACATATCTCATTTACAGTTGAGGTCAAAAGTTTACTTCCCACTTTCAGAATCTACTAAAATAAGAGGAATCTAAATGCATGGTAATTTTTTTTTTTATGGTTTAGTACTGACCTGAATAAGATATTTCACATATGAGGTTTACATATAGTCCACAAGAGATAATAAAAGTTTACATACACTTGATTCTTAATACTGCTGTTTTTTTTTGTTTTTTTTTTTGTTTAGTTTTTTAATGATAGTTGTTCATGAGTCCCTTGTTTGTCCTGAACCGTTAAACTACTTGCTGTTCTTCAGAAAAATCCTTCAGGTCCAACAAATTTCTTTGGTTTTCCAGCATTTATTTGTATTTGAACCCTTTCCGACAAAGACTGTTTATTTTGAGATCCATCTTTTCACACTGAGGACAACTGAGGGACTCATATGCAACTATTACAGAAGGTTCAAACACAGAAGGTACATTTTTCTTAATTTGCCTAAATATCTTGGGTTTTTTCATTTAGTACTGCCCTTCATAAGCTACAGAAGATATTTACATGCTCCCCAGAAGACAAAATAAGTTAAATTAACCCTATTTTTCAAATTAAGAAGTGTTCACCCCTGGCTATTAATGCATGTTTTTTCCTTCTGGAGCATCAGTGAGTGTTTGAACCTTCTGTAATAGTTGCATATGAGTCTCTCAGTTGTCCTCAGAGTGAAATGATTGATCTCAAAATCATACAGTCATTGTTGGAAACGGTTCAACTACACAAAAATGCTGGAAAACCAAAGAATTTGTAGGAGCTGAAGGATTTTTCTGAAGAACAGCAGACAGTTTAACTGTTCAGGACAAACAAGGGACTCATGAACAACTATCACTAAATTAAAAAAGCCTGTTGTGGATCATTCAGGTGACAAAATATTAAGAATCAAGGGGATGTAAACTTTTGAACAGGGTCATTTTTATAAATTCAAGTATTTTTCACTTGTGAATTTTATGTAAATGTCTTTTATGTGACATCTTATTCAGGTCAGTACTAAATAATAACATGCATTTTGTATAATCCATCTTACTTTGCAAGGTGTATGTACTGTAAGTTTATTCATGTTAATCAAGAAAAAAGGACTTTCCAGATTTTCCTATTTTTAAGTGAGTTTCCTTCTCAGTAAATTACACACTGCAGCATTTCAGATAATTTTAGATGCTTGGATTATGAGTGAGATAAATGGAGTTGAAAAACAATGGTTATAAAAGCATATGAATAAAATGACATCAGCTGATTAGCTGGAAACTCTTTGTAAACAGGAAATGTCTAAATCTTCATTTCCTTTAGCAGGAATTGGCTGTTATGTACATAACCGGATCAGGCCACTGCAAATGCAGGACGCTTACTTCCTAGAGTTCCCTTGATGAAGTGCACATATCAGACTAGTTGAATTCAGTCCTTTTGATGACACTACATGAATATTCACATCCATGCAGTGGCTTATAAAACGCTCAATTCCTAGACAGCACACCTGTTCCTGTGAAGTGCAGCGTATTCATCTGAGACAAAGAGCGCTGGAGACCTGAGAAAATGATGATAAAACGCCTCATTTTCATGCATTTCATTCAGAGAGTGAACAATCACAGGCCGATGGATCAAACGCGCCTGAGCAGATCAGTGTTTGTGATGGACAGAGTTACAGGTGTCTCATTCTGTTTGATTTGATGTAATAATGCTCTAGTTCATTAAATCCAGCCAGCTGTGGACTGATTTATTAAACTATTTTCTTTAAAAGTACATATTTAGTGTACATTTCAGAAAGTGGATTTCGCTCTACAGTCTTAAAAATAAATGTGCTTTAAAAGGTTCTTCACAGTAATGCATAAGAGAACCATTTTTGGTTCCACAGAGAGCCATTCAGTCAAAGGTTCTTTAAAGGACCATCTCTTTCTACCTTTTTATAATATGAAGAACCTTTTGTGAAACGGTAAGGTTCTTCAGATGTTAAAGATTCTTTATGGAACCATTGAGACAAAAAAATGTGTTTTTATGGCATCGTGAAGCACCTTTATTTTTAAGAGTGTAGAGAAATAACCTCATCAACTTTGGTTGACTCATTTGTTATGAAGAACCATCATTCAACAAGCATAAACCTCTCTATTAAACTGGTGATCTGATGAATCCAGGATGTAGGTAATGTTTTTAATGTGAGTTGTTAATCAGTTGGCGTCTATATACACTACTGTTCAAAGTTTGGGGTCAGTAAGACTTGTAATAGTCTTTAAAGAAGT